>NC_025997.2:63522444-63665495 GCF_000442705.2 Elaeis guineensis
GAAATTTGAAATTTGGTTGAAATCTCAAATTTGAAATTTAAAATTTGAAATTTAAAATTTGAAATTCAAAATTTATATTTTGAAATTGATATATTTAGATATACTTGATCCAAGTAGTAAGTAATCTAATTGGGTTGGTTGCCATGGCCGTCCGGTCATAGGAGAAAAGTAGGGTTTAAAGGCCCTCTCTTCCCATTCGATGGGGTCTCCTATGGCGGTAGGGGTGCCGTTGCAATTATATCCCATGCCGATGAAGCAGCGAAAGGACTTAATTATAAAATTTATCATGAATATGTTAGATTAGATCTAAAAAAAAAATTATGATTTATTTTGAGTTATTTTCTGTTATGAAATGAGCAATAGGATTGCTGTTTATGAATTGTGCTGACCCGTTTGTGAAATGAGTTAACACATTTGGTGAATAAAAAATAAAATCTTTCAAAATTTAAAAATTATTTTCGAAATGCCAAACCCTGACCCATCAGCCCAAGTACTTAATTAAAAGAATTAAGTATTGTCTAGTAGGTCTAGAATTGTGAATTAAGACCTAAGACAATTGCATAAACTTGTGGGTCAATGGGTTAGATGAATTAGGTCCATAATTGGGTTAGACTTAAGGTTAGCTTAAAAAATAGACTAAATGGAGTAATTGATCAAATCTAATCAAAAGTTGAATTAGATTAGATCAAGGATACTCTAGACTCAACTTCAATAGTTGTAGTTGAATGGGTCCATGTCTTTAACTAGACCAAGATGGACTTAATTCATGGCTACGCGGTGGAGCCCTATTTACTAAGTTGATCAAAATTAAAACTAATGAACCGGTTGGTGTCTAAGGTAAGTTCGGCAGTTTTGACCAGTGGTTCTTAAGCGGGAGCTACTCGCATTGATTCGATCATTGACGAGTTAATGGCATATCCCCACCACTGATCTCACTTACCTGGCCAGTCTGGTAAGTTAGATTTTGATTAGATCACTTGATGATTAGAGCTCACCCATGTCATTAGGTAAATCAGTGTGACTGATTTAGGTGCTCCTAATGCCAGCTTTAATTAAATCTTTTTTAATCTGACTTGGTGAAGTCAGTGGGAGGATTGAAATTGGCTGGATGATTTCTTCTCTACTACTCTTTAATAAAATCCTCAAAATTATTAGGTCCCTAAAATGATTAAGTTATAATGATAACTAAGTCATAGCCTCCCATTAAGTGAGTGATAATGAGTCCATTAGTTCAATGATCATTGGAGGCCCAAAGGCCTGGTGCTCATTGGCTAATGGAATTATTATTCATAATATGATAATTTGATTGAGTCTTTCTGATGGTGGTTAGGTTGGCCGGCCAAAGTCGGGCCTGATCATTTATTGGTCCGATTCACTAAATTAAGTCATGTTAATGGTTGGACCTAACCAGATCTTTTCAGTGGAGGCCAAAGCCTACTGATTAGGTTCTGGGGCAAAATCAATTACTAGAAGTTGTTTAGAGAAACAACAGGTTAAGAACCTACCCATAGATGCACATGAGTTGACCAACCAAAGTTGGGCTCGTGTGTAGTCTGTGTGGATTCTAGTACCCATTAAGGAATTAAAGTAATTCATCGAATTGGAGGATGAGGCTACCAGTTCGTAAAAATATTGAGAAAAACTTTAGACTAAAGTCCAAGTCTTTAGTATTAATTTATGTACTAATAGAGGTCTCGTTTTCCTTTATACAGCTATGGCCACTACCCTGTCGCTCCGATCATTATTAGATAATGACAAGCTCATGGGACCCAATTTCGATAGCTGGTATCAAAAATTAAAAATCGTCCTTGAGCATGAGCAGATCCTTTATGTAGTAACGGATCCAGCACCTGAGGAGCCAGCTCCGAACGCTAGTAAGGCGATCCGAGACACTTACTTGAAGTGGCTCAATGACCGCACCACCGTTCGATGTATTATGCTGGCAGCAATGAATGACGAGTTCAGCCGAAGGTTTGAGAACGCCCAGCCATAGGAGATGCTTCAAATGTTGAACGACTCCTTTGGCACGCCTGACGACGTTGAAAGGCACAAAACTAGTTGTGCCATTTTCAATGCTCGGATGAGGGATGGGGCCTCAGTCACTGATCATGTACTGTACATGATCGAGATGATTGAGCGCCTAAGCAAATTGGGCTTTCCTCTGCACGAGCAGCTCGGTAAGGATGCGATCCTTAATTCTTTGCCCAAGTTCTTCCTCCCATTCCTTACTCATTTTTGAATGACAAAGCCTGCAGTAAACTACCACGGATTGTTGGGGTTGCTGCAGAACTTTGAGAAGGATCACCAACTCCATAAGGAGTCGGTGAATGTAGTGGGAGGGTCTTCTTCTCGTCGTCAACCCTTTGGGAAGGGGAAGAAGAATAAGAAGAAGAAAAATAAGAAGGTGCAATCTCATGCTGGGACAGTAGCACAGGGTCAGACCAAGAAGCGCAAGCACGACCAGAGCCAGGCAGAGTGCTTCTTTTGCAAGAAGCACGGGCATTGAAAGAGGAACTGTCCTCAATACATTGCCTCCCTGGATCCGAACAGGCCAAAGAAGAAGCAAGGTAATTATATGATAACTCCTTGCAACTTTTCGATTTGTGATACTACTGCCTGGGTATTGGATACCGAAAGTCCTTATCATATTTGTAATTCGATGCAGGGTCTGCAGGTCAGTAGGAGATTTGATGAAGGCGAGAGGTTCCTGAACGTTGGAGATGGAAGCAAAGTTTCAGTTCTAGATTTAGGAATCATGAGTCTTGTAATCAATTCTCGTAATGTAATTATGAGTGAATGTCACTATTATCCAAGTTTTTTATTAAATATTATTTCTGTAGGCCTTTTGGCCATGTACGGTTATGATTTTTTAATAAAAAGAAATATTTGCAATATCATTTTGAATGGTGTTACAATATTTGTTGGACAATTAAATAATGAAATTTACTTACTATCACAGCCTGTTAATGTGGTTCAAAACTTCGGTAAACGCTCTAGAATAGATAATGTGTCAGAAGTCTACCTTTGGCACTGTAGGCTAGGTCATATCAATAAGAACAGGATAAACAGGTTGGCTCAAGAAGGAATTCTTGAAGTTAGTGATTGTGAATCACTTCCAACCTGTGAGTCTGTCTTCTTGGGAAGATGACCAAGTCACCTTTTACTGAAAAAGGTGAGCGAGCCAGTGAACTCTTAGGTCTGGTACATTCTGATGTACGTGGACCCATGAGCTCAAGTGCAAGAGGTGAATTTTTCTACTTCATAACCTTCACAGATGACCTATCTAGTATGGGTATGTCTATTTAATGAAGCATAAGTCGGAATCATTTGAAATGTTCAAACTATTCCGAAATGAGGTAGAAAAACAAACAGGGAAGTGTATTAAAACTCTTCGATCTGATCGAGGAGGTGAATACCTTTCAATGAGTTTCTGACGTATCTAGGGAAGAATGGGATTCTCTCTCAGTGGACTCCTCCTGGAACACCACAGCATAATGGTGTGTCTGAAAGGAGGAATCGAATCCTGTTAGACATGGTTCGATCCATGATGGGGTTTGCTGGTCTGCCGATCTTCTCTGGGGATATGTGCTCGAATCGGCTTGTTACCTTCTAAATAGAGTTTCGAGTAAGTCTGTAGCCAAAACGCCATATGAGATATGGATAGGACATAAGCCAGTACTCTCGCACCTTAGGGTTTGGGGATGTCCGGCTTATGTTAAACGTTTAATTACAACAAGCTTGGACCTAGGTCTGACAAGTGTAATTTTATAGGGTACCCAAAAGAGACCAAAGGGTATTATTTCTACCTTGCTGATGAGCAAAAGGTGTTTGTCAGCCTTAAGGCAATTTTTTTAGAAAAGGAGTTCCTTAGTGAAAAAACTGTTGCCTCTAAGGTCGAACTTGACGAAGTTCGACAGGTGGAAAAACCGACACATGTTACTGAACCTGAACTGGATTTGATTAGATCAGATCCGGAGCCCATTGATTATGCACCCTTAAGGCGGTCTGGTAGAGTACCACATCAACCGGACAGATACTATGGTTTCTTGGTCCGGGATGGTGATCCTGTCGAACTTGATGAAAACGATGAGGATCCGATCACCTACATGGATGCAATGCAGAGATCTGACTCTGAGAAATGGCTAGAGGTCATGAAATCCGAAATGGAGTCCATGAAGATCAACGATGTATGGACATTGGTTGACCCACCCGAAGGAGTAAAATCCATAGGGTGTAAGTGGGTCTTCAAAAGGAAGAGGGGCGCAGACGGAAAGGTAGAGACCTATAAAGCCCGTCTGGTTGCCAAGGGATATCGTCAACGTTATGGTATAGACTATGACGAGACATTTTCTCCTGTGGCAATGCTCAAATCCATTCGGATTATGCTTGTGATAGCTGCCCATTTGGACTATGAAATCTGGCAGATGGATGTGAAGACAGCTTTCCTAAACGGAGAGCTGGACGAAGAGGTGTATATGATACAACCTGAAGGGTTCACATCCACAGATGAGTCTAAGGTGTGCAAGCTACAGAGGTCCATTTATGGACTTAAGCAGGCATCTCGGAGTTGGAACATACGTTTTGATAGGACGATCAAAATGTATGGCTTCGTTAAGAACGAAGAAGAGCCCTGCATTTATAAGTGGGCTAATGGTCCAGTAGTAGTATTTCTTGTATTGTATGTGGATGACATTCTCTTAATCGGGAATGATGTCCCTACATTACAGGGAATAAAGATTTGGCTATCGTCACAGTTCTCCATGAAGGATCTGGGAGAAGCTTCCTACATCCTAGGGATGAGGATCTATAGGGATAGATCCAAAAAGTTGCTTGACTTATCCCAGTCCACGTACATTGATATTATGCTGAAAAGGTTCAGCATGAAAAATTTCAAGAAAGGCTATCTACCGATAGGCCATGGAATTTCTCTCTCGAAGAGGATTATCCGACAACACCTCAAGAGAGAGAGCGTATAGGTAGGATTTCATATGCTTCGACAGTGGATCTATCATGTACGCCATGACATATACACGACCAGATGTGGCATACTCACTAGGGGTAGTGAGTAGATACCAATCTGATCCAGGAGAGAATCACTGAAAGGTTATTAAAACCATCCTGAAGTATTTAAGAAATACTAAGACCAGTGGCTTATATATGGTGAATCAGACTTGAGACTTATAGGGTTTATAGACTCTAGTTTCCAGTCTGATCGCGATGATAGCAAGAGTGTGTCAGGATTTATTTTTACCCTTAATGGTGGGGCTGTCTGCTGGAAGAGTTCCAAGTAGCATACTGTGGCTGATTCAGTATGCGAGGCGGAGTATATTGCTGCATCAGATGCTGCCAAAGAAGCGGTGTGGCTGAGAAAATTCATCACCGAGCTCGAGTAGCACCCTCCCTTGTTGGTCCAGTTCTGCTCTACTGCGACAGCTCTGGAGCCATTGCTCAGGCGAAGGAACCAAAGGCACACTAGCGGACGAAGCATATTCTGCGCCGCTACCATCTCATCCGGGAGATCGTGGATCGAGGTGACGTCGACCTTCAGAAGATCGACGGGAAGGAGAACCTGGCCGACCCATTCACTAAAGCCATTGCGGTGAAGGAGTTCAACGACTACAAGTCAAAGATGGGTATTAGATACTGCACCGATAGGCTTTAGGCCAAGTGGAGATTGTTGGGAATAGTGTCCCAAAGCCAATCGTCAGCCTGTTGACGGTTGTGCTCCTTTTGTATTAGTACATGAATTATAAATAAATAAAAATTATTTTGGTATTTTTTCATCACAAATGTTTCATCTTCTAATGAACTCCTGTGTTGTGGTGAAGTCCTTAGGACTATTTAGACTCGACAAAGGAGGATTTGTCGCTTAGTCCTTAAACATGTTCGCGACCAAATGATACGTTGTTACCAAGGACGACAACGTTTATCGAGCATAGGTCGTTGTGTGCCATATGGGTTGGTTGTCCTCATAACCAAAGAGTGTGGAGACACTCTATGGCATACAGGTGAGATGTAATGGTACATCTGCACTGAACGTGACCAACTCCGGAGCTATTTCTGCTGTCAAGATTTGCTCCGATGGGATATGGGTATAAATGTCCCTCCGACCTGAAACCGCCACGGTGACTTGCAAGCAACTCCTGACTTAGCACTGGACTACCTAAATTTCTAATTCAATGAGGAAGGCTGCTGGGTGTAGTCAAGTACTTGACTTGTCGGTGCGTGTGTCAAGATGGGATTGACCACTCCAGTTTAGGAGCTGTGTACAGTCGTGTTTCAATTTAGCAAAACCTTGGCCAGGGTAGTCCTAGTGAGGAGTCACAGGACTAATTGAGTTGAGCACGATTCGGATGATATCATCAGGGTTGACAGTTTAACCCTGAGTCGTCCTAAACACAGGGGTCAAAAGGGATGAATTATACGGTAACCATATTCACGTAGGTTCTGAATATTGCGATTGCGATTATTCGACCTATCCGATCGTCGGGTACCATTGCTAGATGGTCACTTCGATTAGTACAGGAATTGGTTCCTGTGCTACCGTTTAGGTTCGAACCTGCGGGGTCACACACATTAGAGGTTCCTTTCTGATCTGATGGCTGATTATGAGTCTTATCTATCTGGACTCTATGATTGAGAATTAGGATTCTCTGATCATGAGTTCCACACATTTTGGGTACCGGGGTCAAAATTTTGAATTTCAAATTTTGAATTTGAAATTTGAATTCTTTGATCAGGGTTTCATATCGATGGTCTCTGATGCCTGATTGCCCATCGATTTGGACTCAATATTTATGAGAGGTTTAATTAGTGATTTATCACTAATTAACTCAATTTGATTGAGTAATTATTTTTGGATCAAGTCCAATTGAATTGGATTCAGTTTGGATTGACCCGATTAGGTTAAATGTTGACCTAATCGCTAAGGTGGTTTAGTCCCTGATTTGATCAGGGTTAGGCTTAGTTAATTTCTGATTTGATTAGGATTTTATTGAGCCTAATTAACCTAATTATGTTGGGTTTAATCTGTTCTAATTATGCTTAACCTATTTAAATTAGGTTGGCTCAATTTGAATCAAACCACTTGTTTTAAATTCCCTGCGACACCCAACTTCCTTGCACCCATTTGAATTCACGAGAAGAAACTTCTCGTAAAATTTTTCTCATGCAAAACCCTTCCCCATGCCCTCATTTGTGCGCCATATGGATGGATAAAATAATTAGTTACCATTCAAATTCAAAGCATGTTTGAATTTGAATGGATAACTTATCACTTGCCCCTTCATCCTTATCCATTTTGTACGCCACATTACTTACACGAGAAAAGGTTCTCATAAATATTTTCCACACACAAAGAGCCACACCCTTCTCTTCTCACGCCAAAAGGATAGGGATAAGTTGGTTTTCGTTTAAATTCAAATTTGATTTGAAAAACCTCTTGTCTTTATCCTCTCACGCGGATAAGACACGTTCGACGTTGTTTTAAAAATGGAAGAAAGGTGGGGCGTGTGCAGAAAAATTAAGAGAAAGAAAGTGGGGTGTGAGGAAGGTTGTGTGTGAGGTGAAGGTCCAAAACCTTCCGAGAGAAAAAGAAAGAAAAGAGAGATAATTGGGCGCAGGGTTTTTGGTGTGTACCCTAGGGTTTCTACCTAGGGTTCGGGAAGTGAGATTGGTGTGCCACGAGTGTCGTGAGTCCACCAAATTTTAGGGAGAGATCCATCAGCCTCTCAAGCAATTGTGCAAATGATCTGGAGCATCTGAGAAGTCGGCACACATTGATCGAAGGAGTTCGATCAACATCTGCCATCAAAAGGTGAAATCATGAACTAGCATTCGTGAGGAGCTGATCAGAGGGAGCTTCATGTGGATGATCCGCAGAGGCCAGATATTTATGTGGCTGTGACATGATGATCAGAGCCCCCGACGATGATCAGATTGCGGTGATCGACTACCCCAAAAGGTGATGTGTTCTGAACCCAGTACTGTAAAAGGTTTACTGATTCAAATTTGAATTTCAAATTTAAATGCATGCTGTTGTATCATATTTAGATCCTAGTGTAGGGTTAATTAGTATTAATTAATGAGATTAATTAATAATTCTACTGTAAAATAGTAATTTTGAAAAAGTTTTAAAATTACCATTTTGTCCCTGTACTAAATTTTCGCTACATATAGGTCTGCAATGCTTATCTAGACTATTAGACCCATTATCATCCATCTTAATGGGAGGCTCTGATCTAGTTATCTTCAAAACTAGCTTATTTTAAAGATTTAATAATTTAAAAAATTTAATTTCAATGATTTGAGAAGCAATTGATCAGTGAATCTTAAATCCTCTCACTGACTTCACCAAGTCAAAGAATTGGATTAGAGACAAGCTGATTGAAAGAGCACCTAATTCAGTCAAACTGATTTAATGATTTGAGAATAAAAAAAATTAATTGGTAAGTCACAAATCCTCCCACAGACTTCATTAAGTCATAAAGAGAATTATAGACTAGGTGGTCTAGAGATAGCTAAATCAGTTACACTAATTTTTCTTAATGGCATAGGTCAGCTTTAATCAATTAGTGATCTAATCTAAATATGATCTATCGAATTAGCCAGATAATTGAGATTGATGAGAGGGTCTACCTCGACTTGCCTTAGACATTATCAAAATGGCCAGGTAAGCAGACTGTCAAATAAAAATCACCAGTCATATTGACAAGCAATATTGCCAAACTTATTTTAGACACTAATTGATCGAAACCATTAAGCCACAATCAAGTCTATTTGGTATGGTCAAAAATATAGACTTGATCAAGCTACAACTATTGAGATTAATCTTAGAGAAATTCTAACCTAATCTAACACAACTCTTGATTAGATTTAATCAATTTCTTTAAGTGATCCATATTTATTTCTAACCCTAGGTCTAACCTAGTTAGAAGATCTGATTCGTGCTAACCCATGGCCCATCGATTTATGAGGTGTCTTAACATCTTTTAGTTCTCAAATCTAGATCACTTAATTTCAAATTAAGTGTGTAAAACATGTGTTTCAATCTGTGAAACTATTTTACTTTCAAGTGTGGCATACATCATATGTCATGCAATTTTTAGATCTTAAAATCTAATTTACAGATCTATATTTAATAATTAGATATGCATAAATTTGATCTAAATATCATATATACATCATATGTATCATGATCACTTTTAGATCACTACCGATTACATCATATGCAATCTATAATTCAAATCTTAAAATAATTTTTATGTCTGAATTTATTTTATTAAAATTATAATTAATCATAAATTTGCTTAGATCTGATCTAAATATATTTATAATCAAAATTATTTTAAAAAATTTTTTCACTATTCTTCTTTATGAGATTTAATCACATGGTATCCCTATACGTCGTAAGAGTACCCCATCAAATAGGAAGAGAGGATCTTTAAACACTGCTTATTTTTATGATCGGACGGTCTTGTGATCAACCCAATCCGAGTACTGGGCTACTAAGATTAGAAATCTAATTTTTAATACTAATTACATCAATAGGTATATTATCAAACAATCTAAGACGCACATAGGAACATGATCATATCAAATATGACATGCTTCTAATCTTATTAGATCATGGCATCAGCAAATATTTTATTTTAGATCTGAAACTAAATCTATACAACATAAAAATCAATTAATTCAAATCTAAAATCATATAGAAATTTATTCAAAATATATGTATGATTGCAAAAAAAAATTCTGATTTGAGATATGATCAAACATACGCAGATGTGTCACTGAAATCTGATCTGAAACTCTGTCAAACAGATTCAAATGTGAATCTGATTCAAATATTAATTCTCTAATTGAATTATACCATAAAAAATCTATCAAAAATAGATTTAAATTCATGTATAATCATATTTTTATTTAGCATAAAAATCTGCACATAAAATTTTTGCTAAAATAGATTTTCAGTAGATCGGATTTAGGAGCTGATTTTGATCTGATACTCTGGTCAAAACTAGATCAAAAATATACTGAAGATATCAAAAAAAATTAAAGTTTAATTATATCAAAATATTTGATTCATAATCAGATAAAAAAATTAAAAAAATCTTAAAATTAGACTATGCGATCATGACATGCAGGCCAGGCTCTAATACCAGTTGAAGGAAACATCCCCGATCTAATCGGATTGCCAGAGTTTGATTTAAAAGTTTTTCTATTCTAGTGAAAATATAATATTTATATTTATCTTGGTTGTAGTAGAATAGAGATCAAATCTCCAGAGGTTGCTTGAATCTAATGCCTTGCGAGGCCTGAAAGCATCGGCTCACTACTTCGCATGCACGCCAAATCTCGTAGGAAAGATGGATGAAGCCTCAGGTCATCACACCTTCTGAAGGCAGCAAGGGAGGGAGGAATAGAGCCTCTGATGTGATGCCTCACACCAGCAATTAGGATGCCAAAAGCCTTTTCACGCCAAGAGGAGATCAGTCCCAATTCAGGACGCCAAGGAGAAGGACAGCACTCCTTTGGGATGCCCACACCTCTCTTCTCTCACCTTAGCACCCAATCAGATTCATATGGTTTGATGGTTAGAGGTCCTTTTTATTTATAGATGATTCTCTATGACCCATTAGACTGGGAGTCATAATTCAAATCAGCTTTGAATTTTTTCACCCCTTATCATACGAGGAGTCCTAATGGAGATAGGATTGGCGCCTAACTTGGCACCCCCATCCACCCATGCTTACACCCAAGAGGAGGGGCATTGTAACCAGTGCCCCCTCCCTCTCTTGGTCAGCCATGAAGAGAGAGAAAGTCTCAATAATTCTGAACTCTAAGAATCCAATCTAATTTTGGATCAAATCAAATCCAATTCGAACCTGATTCGAATCAATTTCGAATAGACTGTCAATCCCAAACTGTTTAAGATTTTAGGATCAAATCTACTAAATTTTTAATTTAATTAAGTCTAATTAAATTAGATCTAATCTAAAATTAATTAGCACTAAAATTTAATCTCTCATAGACTCTTTGGATCATAGATCAAGTCTTGCTCACCCCCAAAATTGAACCTGAACAGTATGTCTAGTGCTAGCTAGACATAGTCAATTATTTAATCCTATATGATCCTTAATTTAATTCTTAATTAAACTAATCTATTTGTTCAATCAAGTCATGTACTTTCAATATTGAATATATAGACTTAGATCAATTCTTTTCTACATTGCTTGACTTTGTGTGTGACTCCATAGGTTCAAACACTAAGCCGGTAGCATAGAAACCATTTTCTGTACTAATCAAAGTTACTATCTAGCAATAATTTTTAACGTTCGGATAGATTGAATATATACAAGATAATATTCAAGAATCTATGCATATGGTTACCGCATAATTTATCCCTTTGACCATAAATGCTTAAGAAAAACTTAGGGTTTAACTGTCAACCCTGGATGAGTCATCTACATTATTTTCAACCTTTCACATCTATCACATGAATTATCTGGGCCCAAGATTTACTAAATTAAAATACAATGATGTATTTTCTCCTATAATCTGGAGGGGTCAATCCCATCTTGATTCACACATAGACTTCGTAAGTACTTAACTATATCTAGTAGCCTTCCGTCACTGCATTAGAAATACAGGTAGTCCAGCATCAAAGCATAATGAGTTACTTATAAGTCACTATGATGATCTCAGATCTAAGAGATATTTATACCCATACACTTCGTAAGCTGCTCTTGATAGCAGAGCACTCTGCAGATGAGTCACTTATTCAGTGATGATGTACTCCTATATCTCACCTATATACCATACCGGTGTTTTCACACTCTTTGACAAAGAGGACAACCAACCTATATAGCACACAACAACGTATTATTTGATTGCGAACATGTTTAAAAATTATTTGATAAATCCTTCTTTATTGATTGTCATATAATTCTAAGGATTTCATCACAATAAAAGAGTTCAAATAAGGAAGATGTACACCTTATGATAAAAAATATCAAATAAATTTTATTATTTCATAATTTATATATATTTTATTATTTTATAATTCATATAAAGAGCACATCATCCAAATGATTGATTTTAAGATATATTTTCTAATAGTGCGGGTGTACTACTGGTGTTGATTGTTCTCAACTGGTCACAGTAGTTCAGTTGCACCAGAAACACACAACCACTCTATTAATAAAGAGTTGCTTCAGAGTAAAGATAGGGTTGGACCCAATAACTGTTAGGTGAGAGACCCAATGATAGCCTTGCACCTGCTTGTGAATGGTGGATCAGGTTTAACTAAAGAGTATAGTAAAACTGTTAGGTGAGCCCACATAACTTAAAAATCAAGTCACTGTAACATGCTTAGAGAAGCATCTAGGCAAGAGTTATCCACACATCAGTGTGCATATTACTAATAACTGTTAGGTAGGGTGCATGGCATCGATGGGACCACAGTATCTACTAGAAATCCAGTTGTCGCATTAGAATTTTTGTTTTCCACCCAGAGAGTGTTGGGATCCAAAAAATAATGGAAGTCTTTGTTTGCTTCTTAAAGTCCCTAGAGTAAATATAAAATTTAAAGTATAAAAGTCTAACTTGAATCTCTACTCTCGCAGTTAAACCATGTTAGCTTCAAACCCCGCATCCTTGAGTCCAATCATTTGATCGGAACCAATTTTAAAGACTGACTTAGAACCTCATGATTGTCCTGACTTTTGAAAAATTAGGTCATGTACTCGACCAAGACCCTCAGTGTTACCAAACCACCCTAGTACTAAGTAGAGAGCAGCAAATGATAAGTGAAGGAAAGTTAGGGCAGTTCATGCATGTATTTAAAAAAAAATTTATGCAGCAAAAGCAAACTAGATTAAACTTTTTAATCTACTATGCACTAGATCTAATCTATAACTGCCTAAGCTAGGATCTTATGATGTAATCATGCATACAAAATTTGAAAATAATATCTAAAAATATTAGATCTAATCTAATATATGATAGAGATCGAATATCTATACCTAAGCATAGGTCGAAGATCGCCGCTGCTGAAATTTGAGGGGTTGTATGTTGCTCCTAGCTGTACACACATCCAACCTCTATAGGTATCCACATGAAACATGATCAGATCAACTTCTCTAGAGTGCTAGCTCCTTACAGAGGCCCTTTGTGGCTGATCAAAGGAGGAAGAAGAGATTGGTAGAAGAAGGCAAGGGAGAACTCCTTCTCTCTTGATTTTTCTCTCATCCAAACCCAAGCTCTAAAGAAGAGGAACCCATGCCCAAGAGAGGAGGCCTTCTCCTCTAATTTTCCACTCATATGGGGTGTCCAACAATTGGATCCCTTTTATAGGGAGGATTGCTTAGGGTTTTGAGAGGAAGTGCTACAAAAAATAAAGGCCCATGCCTAAGATCCCATACGCACATAAGGAGACACTCTCCTTAAATTTCTCATGCCTAAAGAAGTCCACCATGCCTTCATCAGATATCACACCCCCTTCATATCTTTCTCGCAGTGAAACATCCTTTCTCATGGTGAAAAGCAAACCTATTTTGTTGCACAAAATAGATTTCCTTAGTGTGGCATCCAAAGAAGTTAGGATGAGGTGGAAACCTTATCAAATAAAGAATCAAATCAAATTTCAAACCTACCTAACTTCTTTGGCATTGAGAAAGCATCAAGATCAAGGGGGCACACACGGGGACTTCAGTGTGAAATATTTCATGCAAAAACACTTTTGCATGAAAGGATGATGTGGCATTGCTATGGGGTGGCACAAAAGATAAGGGAGAGAGTCCTTGTAGACTGGGACTCCTGTTTCTTGCTTAAATTGGATCCCAATCAAATCAAATTTGGTTGGACCCAAAGATGAGCAATCTTAATCTAATTAGAAACTCAATCTCACTCAATTAAATTCTAATCAAATCAAAAATTAATTGAACCCAAGTCCTGATCAGATCAGGAACTAATCTCTCTTAGCGATTAGGTCATCTAATAACCTAATTAGAGCAAACCTAACTGAATCCAATTCAATTAGACTTGATCCAATCCGCTTTGCTCAATAAAATTGAGCTAATTAATTTTAATTATTATTTAATCCTTCTATAATTTATTAACCATTAGTAAATTATTTGTTGCAACCTTTGCGTAGGGTTAATCATCAATCAAATTGATGATTACACCCTTTAATGATTTATAATCATCGATCAGCCATCAGATCAGACTGAAACTTCTATTGTATGTGATCCCATAGGTTTGAACCTAAGTTGAAAGTATAATAATAAATTTTTATACTAATTAAAGTGACCATCTAGCAATGATACCCGATATCCAGATAGGTCGAATGATCGCAAAGCAATATTCAAGAACCTGAGATGTGGTTACCACATAATTCATTTCTTTGATTCTAATTCTCAAAGTGACCTAGGATTTAATTGTCAACCCTAAAATAGTCATTCACATTATGTTTCAATCATTTTCAAATCCTGTGACTCCTCATAAAGATTGTTCTGACCAAGATTTTGCTTAATTAAAATATAGTGATGCATTAACTCCTATAATACAGAGAGGCCAATCCTATCTTGACTCATGCACCGACTTCGTAAGTACTTAACTATACCCAATAGCCTTCTGTCACTATATTAAAAATATAGATAGTCCGATATCAAAGCACAGTGAGTTGCTTGTAAGTCACTATGGTGATCTTCAATTGAAAGGACACTTATGCCCATATCCTTCATAAGCTATTTTTGACAGCAGAGTGCTCCACATTTTGATTACTGTTCAGTGATGATGTACTCCTATATCTTATCTGTATACCATATCAGTGTCTCTATACTTCTTAGTTAAAAGGACAACTAACCTTAAAGATAGGTGCCCTAAAGCCATTCAAATTTGTATTTCGATGGCACTTATCTTTGTAAAACCCCAACTCATGTATTGACATTTATAAAGATATTCTTTGATTCATCATTTAAATTGTGTCTTTCTATATTTAAAAGATAATGATGAACCCCATAGATTAGGGCAATGGTTTTGGGGTCATGAAGTGGTCATACTTGTAAGACCCAAAATCTTAAAATCCTAATCTAAAATCATTCTTAGTCATAGGAGTATTGAGTCGGAGATCAATATTTTGGATAGACTGGCACATCCTATGTATGCTCAAAGGAGAAGGTGGCTGATCTTACAAGTCACTTGTGTAAAACACTAATACAAAGATGTGGGTACTCATTAGGTAATGAGTTCACTGAATTGACCTACTAAAAGAGAACTTCTTATTGAACCCTTACATGTCAAAAGAAGGTTCTCTAAGTGGGAGTTGTGTAATTGGTCCTTAGACCTGAGACCACCATGAGATCTTATTCATATGAACCCATATTTTAGTTTATACTCACTCATGACTAAGTCATGAACGGGGTGTTCCGGCTATGACGAATTGTGTATGGAGATCATGAGTTTGGTCAACAAGGAATCGATCACTCTTGGTAAGAGGAGTTATCATTCTCAGCTATCTCATCAAATAATGACTCAGAAAGTCTTTGATCAAAGCATAAGAAAATTAGAAATGGTTTCTAATGCTTTTTTAATTGAGTCTTCATTAACAAGATGAGATCTACATGAATAAGTATTAGGGTTTGATTTAATTCCATACCCATCACTTATTCGAGATGAAGGTTGATCGAAGGATTGAATTGCACGAAAACTTACCACTGAAAGATATTTTTGAAATTTCTATCAAATTTCATATTTTTTGGATAGGCATGATATGTCACTAGACATCAATCTTATCTTGTAGATTTTCATGAATTAGAAAGTTTATTTCATGAGTCAATTAGAAAAAATTTTTAATTGGACAACTTAGGTCGGCATGTGGTTTGACCTAAATTGATTAGATCGGCTCTAATCTAACTTGGTCAACATACACCTAGACCTACTATCAGCTAAATGTGGAATCCAATGAGTCACACACATCAAGAAATTGATCAAAGAATCAATTGGATTTATTTTATGGGTCAATTGAACCTAATTGGGTGGCTAATTGGCAAGCTAGCACTTGTAGGCTCACCCTTGCTCCTAGCCAAATTAGATTTGATTTAAATCTTGTTTAATTTGGCTTACCTATTTATGTAGGACCTTGATTGAATCAAGCCTAAAGGGGTAGCCAAGTTTGGGCATCCCCAAGCCTTATCCATGCCCATATTAAAGAGTCCAAAAGGAGTTGGACTCTGGGGCACGCCAATTTTGTGTGACAAATAATTTTGGCATGCAAAAGAGATTGAGAGTCCTTTTGCATGTTAATCACTTATTTTTTGATGAACTCCAAATAGATAAGAAAGCCTACCAAGTTCCTTTGAGTTCTGATAAGATCAAAATTTAATTTTTAAATTAATGTGGAGACTTTGTTTGGATGGCATAACTTGGAACGATGCCACAAAATAAAATCTTGTATTATTTTGTTCAATGAAGAAGATTTAAAAATCTTTTTAATTTGAAACCAAGACCCATATGGAGCCCTCTCAGCCCTCTATTTGGATGGTACAAAATTTAAAGTTTGTCAGGGCTAGATGGGGTGTCAAACTCCCCTTAATTCTTGGCACATGTGGGATGAAGTGATGCGAATAGTCACAACTTCATGCCAAGATTTCTCCTCATTGGGATATAGTCATGCCTTAAAAGTTGTGCCATCAAAAGCCTCATTCAAAGAGATTTCCATGTACCAAAAATTAGAATTTTTTGATTTAAAAAAGGGTATTGAATACTTATTGGAACGCAGACAGATACGTGCAGAACCTGAATCAATGTATCTGAAAATTAAGAGTTCTTCTCAAATAAGTATCTTAATTTTTTGATATGCTGATTTAAGAGACACGTGAAGAGGCATATCTGAGTCCTTTTCTACCTTCCTTTTGCTCTTATAAATAGGACTCATTTCGAGAGTCCAAAGCATAAAACTCTTAGATAAAATCAATCCCTCTCTCTTCCTTGTCTTGTTAGGACAAAGTTCTTCTATTAAGACAAGTCCACTGATGTTAAGACAAGGCTTAAGGTGATTTAGAGAGTAAGTGGTGATTTAGAGAGTAGAGAGAGTAAGAAAAAAAGGCTAAAGTTCATCTGAGAGGGGTCTTGGTCCAGGGTAGGCTAAAAAGCTCAATTGGTGAAGCAGTTCATTGATAACATTCTACCAGAGCAATTCTTTGACCAACTTCCTATGTGGATCAACGTTGGAGGACTCACACTTGGGGGTCTTATGGAATCAATTATTGGCTTTTTCCTTTTCTTCATCGACTTAATAGGTATTAGTTTTATACCTATTAGTTATTAGTTACTTTATGGTTAAGGGGGTCCTAGGGTTTTTGGGATTTCGGGAGACTTGAGTTTCAAGAAAATTTTTGAAATCCATCTTCCGTTGCTCTCCTCAAAACCCAATAGTGGTATCAGATCCTTCCTTAATCAATGCAATCAAAGAGTATTATTTGTATATATATATATGTTGCTGATTGCCACTGATTAGGGTTTATGATTACAAACTATGCATCAAAACCCTAATCAACATTAGAAATATGTTTAGAATTGGTTATCTATCATTCTGTAAGGTTTCCCTGGTATAGCGGTGGATGTCTGCTATGTGATAAATGATTATCCTAGAATGTTAAAATAACTATCACCTTGCATATCATGTGATGTTGTTATTACTTTGATAATAGCATTTTTAAATTTTTGCTATAGTATAAGGATGTGCATGAGACCATGAAAAGCCCTCATTAAAATTATATTAAGTTGTAGTGATAAGCAACTATAAGCTATCCAATTTTTGAATCGATTAAATCAATTGGTGTCTAGGAGTGTTTCAAGTATGGTGGTTATGTAATTGGTTTCGTTTGCTGACCTAGCCAACTTGTTAGTGTCTAGAAAAGCAACGAGGGGACCCCCACCAATCTTATATTTATATTTTTTGGCCAATTGGGTTAGTTCGAATCTTGAATTAGGATTGCTTGATGTTAAAACATTACTACTAGGGGCCTTCCTTCATGCTAGGTCAATGTTATGACTAAAACTATAGTAGATTTATTGTGTAACCACAAGACCTACTATGAGGATAGTTGTAATATAGTTCTAGTACATATTAGATGCTTATAGCATTTTTGAGTATGCTACTTTGTTGTGTAACCACAAGGGCATCATTATTTAAATCTGACTATATGGAAATGAAGGGTCTAACTTAACTAAAATTTTATAGTTTGTTGTGTGATCACAAGACTATACGAGTTTTAGAGGCAAGAATATTGTTGAGAGTTATATGGGACACAATCAGAAAGGGTCTCCTACCTTTGAACTCATACAGATTTATTGTATAACCACAAGATTGATATGAAGAATTAGGATCTCAACCCCACTTAGAAAATCAGGATTGAGTTTCTCGTTTACCATAGGAGGGGGTTACGGTATCCGATAAAATAGTGGGAGACACAACTAGATAGAAGACCTTATTTTGTTGTGAATGTCATTATGTGTGGTCTAATTGTATATTGTTCTTATTATGTAGATAATTTTATTATGACTTCTTCACTCTCATTATGAAGCATCCTAGATAATAATAAGTTGATCGATCCAAACTTTGTGGACTGGATGAGGAACTTGCACATTGTTCTTACACAAGAAAAGATCTCCTACATTTTGGATACTCCTAGCTTGATTCTATTATGAAAGATGCTACCACGGAGGAGAGAGCCACATATAAGATGCGGCAGAATGATAGTACTACTGTTAAATGCATCATGTTGGCCTCCATGAGTAACGAGCTACAGAGACAATATGAGAAAATAGATCCTCAATCCATACTCCTTAATCTTAAGGAGTTATATGGAGAATAGAGCCGGACTGCCAGATATGAAATATCCAAGCAGCTTTTTCGAGTAAGGATGACTGAGAGCACACCAGTTCAAATCCATATACTTAAACTCATTGATTTGATATCTAGATTAAGTCAATTAGGTTTTTATATGGATGGAGAACTCAATCAGGATCTGATATTGCAATCTCTCCCAGACTCCTTTCAATTTGTAATCAACTATTATATGAACAAGCTGGATACTTCATTACCAGAGCTGCTTAATATGCTTAAGGTTGCAAAAACCCACATCAAGGGAGAGAAGAGTATGGTTCTTCTTATAAATAAGAAGAAAACTGACAAGAAGGGTTCAAAATAAAAATTGAACCCTAAAAGTAGCACCTTTAAGAAGAAGAAGGTTAAGAATGTTATCTGTTTCCACTGTGGCAAACCAAGACATTGGAAAAGAAACCGCAAAAGTTTTCTTGCAAGCGTGAAGCAGGGTGCAAGCGCTGCACAAAAGGATATGTATATGATACAAACTGCTTTATTATTAAGTCATTTAGCTAGTAATCTTTGAGTATTGGATACTGCCTGTGGTTCACACATCGGTAAATCTTTACAGGGACTGTAGAGAATTTGAAGGCTGAAGAAAGATGACTTTAAGCTATTCAATGCTAGTAAAGAGACCATATACATCGAGTTGTAGGCACCTACCTGCTAAAGTTACCTTTTGGCAAGGTTCTGGAACTGAAAGATTGCTACTATATGAAGGGAAGCATGGTGGGTGATGTGCATCCATTTTTAAAAATTTACAGCAGAACATACATAGATTAAATAATTTAATCTATAATACATACATAGATCAAATCTAAAATCATCATATAGGATCTGTGATATAAACTAATATACATGTATACACATCTGAAATCTAAAATTCAACAAGTATAGAACATATCTAATTTATATTTAAATCAAATCTAAATATTAATTGAATTCAAAACTTTATACCTGAGTACGGATAGCAGGTCACTACATCTGAAATCTATGGTAGATAGTTCTTCATTATGCTTGGTAGCCGCACATGCGTCCGGCCTCTACGGGTATCCACACGAAGTCCTTATGCTGATTGATCTCTTTGGGAGTGCTAGCTCGTGAAGACACCATCCTTTGGCTGATCTAAAAGGAACATGATGAAGATGAAGAATAAGGAGACCCTCCTCTTTTCTTTCTAGATCCATGCATCCGATCTCTACAATAGAGATCAAGAGAAGAATCCTTTCTTCTCAATTTTTCACGCATAAGAGAGAACCTTTCTCTCTTCCTTTCACTCCCTTAAGAAGAATTTTTCTTCTCTAATTTTTTATGATAAAAATTAGATCTAATTTAATTTTTCATGCTGAAAATTATAAAAGATCTTGAGTCCTAAAAGAATCCAAAGGAGAGACCCAAGAGAAGAATCATTCTTCTCTCTTCTTCTCCCTTTTTCTCCTTAATCTAGAACTCCAGGAAGTCCCAAACATCCAACCAAATTTTTTTAGTATTTCTTCTCTAAATTTTTATATTAAAAATTAGATCTAATCTAATTTTTATCTTAAAAAAATAAAAAAAAATTAAAAAAAATTCCTTCTTCAAGGTTGTGCACATGAAAGAAGACTCATCTTCTTCCTTGATCTAGAACTCTAGAAAGCCCCAAAAATTCAATCAAATTTTTTTGATATTTTTTTTCTAAATTTTTATATTAAAAATTAAATCTAATCTAATTTTTATTTAAAAAAATAAAAAAAAATCTGAAAGAAGAACTCCTTCTTCAAGGCTACACACAAGAAAGAAGACTCATCTTCTTCCTTGATCTTTCTCTCTTTGGGAAGAACTTTTTTTCTTCAATTTTTTGCTATATAACCAGCAGAGAAGCCTTTTTTTTTATGCCCAAAAATTAGCAAGCAAAGCCTCACAAAAATCTTTAAGAAAATGAGGAGAAAGAGGATGTTGGCGTTAGAGATGTTGGGGCGTCCAAGAGTTGGATGCCCCCTCCTTATTTTTGGTTGACAAGAAGAAGGGAGGGACGCCTCCTTTCTCATGAAAGAAAAAGAGGAGAGGGGCACAGCACTTCTTCATGGGCATGAGGTTTTCTCATGGTGAAAGGGTTGTGGCATGGAGATTAAATATCACATGGGTTGGTTTGGGTTTAGTTCTATTCCAAATAGGATTCAAGATCTTAGTCAAATTCTAACTAATTCTTGAATCTAATCCTATCTAACTTAAGAATTAGTTATAATAAACTAACTAATTAGGTCCTAGCCCAATTATTAGGCTCCAATCAAATTTGTAATTAGTTGGATTAAAACCCCATTTATCCAGAGTTTGATTCTTGATGGATATCAGGGAAGCTATTTGATAATAGGGCTTGATCCAATCAAGCCTATTATCCAATAGGGTTAGATCCAATCCAAGCCTATATAAAAATAATTGAATTATATTCATGCATCTCTGAAATCAATTGAAACAAGCTCTATTATTCAATAAGGATGCATCCAATCAATCCAAAACCAATCTAATTGAATTCAATTCAATTAGATCTAATCCAATCCCTATTGCTCAATCAAATTGTTGCTTCTTGAATTGATTTTGATGATTACCAAGTATTTGAGAAAATTACTAATGATTTTGGCATGAAAAAAGACTTATTGCATTTCAGGGGTAAAATCATAATTTTATCAAGACCTGATTCAGAAGCCTCAAGAGCAAGAACAAAAGACGTGCAATCTATTGGAGAAAATTTCAATATTTTTGGAAGTGTATTTTGTAAGAAAATCAGGTTTCTATTTTTAAGTCGATCCTATGAGTCGACTCATGGCTTAAACAGCTGAACGACACGCTAAAATTTTGGCTGGCACACACTGTGAGTCGACCCCATGGGTCGACCCCTTGCCATGAGTCGACCCTATGAGTCGACCTCTGCTGCTTTGCAGGTCAAAATTATAAAACAGTCATTTTCTACTCTTTTCCACAGAGGTCAACCCCATGAGTCGACCCATGAGCATGAGTCGACCCTATGAGTCGACCTCTGCGACAGAAAAATTTCACAACGGCTAATTTTTAACCCATTTCAATTACATCTAATGCTCATTTAATGTGCTCTAACGGCTCTATTTCAGTCCAGATTACTCTCCATCATTATTTTAAAGTTATATAAAGGGACTTAAAGGAGGGAATCAAAGAAGAGAAGAGAGAGAGATTTTTGAAAAAGATTCTTCAAGCATTTTTTACAATCCTAAGCAAGAGCCCACTTAAAGAGTTCAAGAAGCTTTTAATTCAAGTTCACCAACTCCTCAAGAGCTCATTCAAGTCTCCAACCACCTTGAAGAAATCAGAAAGAGTTTCCTTCTAATTGTGTAAAGTATATTTAAAGCTTTATTCGCTCATTAAAGGAGCTTCATCTGTATTTCTGTGCAATTAACTGTAATCTTCTTTTTGAGTCATTGTTTTTATTTTGGAAGGGTTCTAAAATATGGGGAGGTTGATCCGAACCTGGAATCGGATTGTATTGGGTTGGTTTGTACCCAAAAAATAAGTGTTATAGCTTGGGATAGCTAGAGTCGGAGGTTCTGACAAGTGTATTCAGGTTGAATACAGTTTAATGGATTGGAATTCTCAAGTAGGAGCTTGGAGAGTGGATGTAGGTGCAAGGTTGGCATCGAACCACTATAAATCTTCTTGTTTGTGTTGTGCTTAATTGCTCTTCTTTTAAATTTCTTTATTCTTTTGCATTCTTGCATCCAACTATTACCCTTGCATAAATTACACTCTCCATACTTATCTTGCTCTTGTTAAATAATCTTCATAGTTGTAAACTAAGTTTAATTTTTAAAAGAAACCCAATTCACCCCCCCTCTTGGGTTGCATAGCTGGGCAACAAGTGGTATCAGAGCCCGGTGCTCTTTTCCTACTTTGATTTAACCATCAAAGAGCTAAAGATCTATGGCAACTCAAGTTGGCACTTCTCTAGCCGAGGGGCAGTCCACTAACCGATCTCCACTTTTCAATGGGTCAAACTATACCTAATAGAAAGCTCAGATGAAAATCTTCATTCAAGCACTTGACTATGATATGTGGAGTATCATAGTAAATGGACTTCACACACCCACTAAATTAATTGATGGTGTAGAATCAACCAAACCCGAAAAAGAATGGGATGAGGTTGATAAGAAAATGGCTCAACTAAATGCTAAAGCCATAAATATTTTGTATTGTGCTCTAGATGTTAATGAATTCAATCATATTTCAACTTGCATGTTTGCTAAAAAAATATGGGATAGATTAGAAGTAACTCATGAAGGAACTAATCAAGTGAAAGAATCTAAAATTAACATGCTCATGCATAAATATGAACTTTTTAAAATGGAGCATGATGAATCTATAACTGAAATGTTTACTTATTTTACTGATATTATAAATGGTTTGAAAAATTTTGATAAGTCTTATTCTAATAGTGATCTCATGAGAAAGATTCTTAGGTTCCTACCAAGAACTTGGGAAGCCAAAGTGACCGCTATCCAAGAAGCCAAGGATCTGAACATCCTACCTTTGGAAGAGCTTCTAGGATCACTGATGACATATGAGCTAAGCAAGAAATAGCATCAAGAAGAAGAAGTTAAAAAGAAGAGGACAATCACCCTCAAATCCATAGCTCAACTTGATGAAGAAACTAATGATACAAAAAATGAAGAGCAGGATGAAGAAATGGCTCTCATTACTAAAAAGTTTAAGAAATTTTTGAGGAAAAGAAAACAAAGAATGAGGAAGAGGCCACCCACAAAAGGAGAACATAGCAAAGAAAAGGATAAAGACCAACCCCTCATTTGCTACGAATGCAAGAAATCGGGATATTTTAAGTTTGAATGCCCACAACTGAAGAAGGGTCCCAAGAAGTGCAAGAAGAAGGCCATGATGGCTACTTCGAGTGGAAATGATGAGTCAAGCTCCGAAGAAGAAGACTCAAATAAAGAGTAGGATGAAGAAATGGCTCTCATTACTAAAAAGTTTAAGAAATTTTTGAGGAAAAAGAAACAAAGAATGAGGAAGAGGCCACCCACAAAAGGAGAACATAGCAAAGAAAAGGATAAAGACCAACCCCTCATTTGCTACGAATGCAAAAAGTCGGGACATTTTAAGTTTGAATGCCCACAACTGAAGAAGGGTCCCAAGAAGTACAAGAAGAAGGCCATGATGGCTACTTGGAGTGAAAATGATGAGTCAAGCTCCGAAGAAGAAGACTCAAATGAACAAGCCAACTTGTGCCTTATGGTATATTAAAATGAGGTAAATTTTACAACTCCTATTGACTTTACCTTTGAAGAACTTCATGAAGCTTTTTATGATTTAATTGATGAACTAAAGAAGCTAGGGGTAAAGAATAAAGAGTTAAAATCAAAGAATCAATCTTTACTAAAACAAAATGAGAGCATTTCAAATGAAAAATCTTTTCTGTTTTAAGAAAATCTGAACTTAAAGAATGAAATTGCTAAGCTAAAACTAATAGTCAAAAAATTCACCTTAAGTTCTAATAAATTTAATATGATTTTTAAAAATCAAAAGGCCATTTATGATAAGGCTGGTCTTGGTTACTACCCCTTAAAGAAACAAAAATTTTTAAAAAATATCTATGTAAACTCTTCAAACAACAAGTTCTCAAACATTACTTGCTTCAAATATGGTAAAATAGGTCACAAGTCATACTCTTGTCTCTCTAACAAATTCTTAAATTCTAATGCAAAAAAAATATGGGTTCTAAAAGGAACTATTGTGACTAACCAAAAAGGACCCAAGAAAGCTTGGGTACCTAAAGTAAAAACTTGATCTTTGCTTGCAGGTGTGTCTAGCATCCCAAGGAGCAAACCGAAAATGGTATCTTAATAGCGGATGCTCGAGACACATGACTGGTGATGAATCCCACTTCATCACACTTGATGCTAAAAATTTAGGGATGGTCACCTTTAGAGACAATGGCAAAGGAAAGATCATCGGTATAGGTAATATTGGTATCACTCCCTCCAAGTGTATTGAAAATATTTTATTAGTAGATGGTTTAAAACATAATTTATTAAGCATCAGTCAATTTTGTGATAAAGAATACAAAGTTATTTTTGAATCTTCTGTTTGTATTGTAACTAGTCCTGTTAATGAAGGTATTAAATTTGTTGGGCATAGACACGGCAATGTTTATATGGTAGATTTGAATGATCTATCCAAAATAAATATGCAATGCCTAGTATCCCTGAATGCCAAGATTAATGAGACTAGTTGGCTTTGGCATCGTAGGCTTGCACATATTAGCATGCATTCACTTTCAAAACTCATTAAGAAGGAATTGGTTATTGGTTTATCCAAATTGAACTTTGAAAAGGATAGAATTTGTGATGCATGTCAACTAAGTAAACAAACAAGAGTTTCATTCAAATCTAAAAATATTATTTTAACTTCTAGGCCATTAAAACTATTGTACATGGATTTATTTGGACCTACTAGTACTACTAATCTAGGAGGAAAATGATATGGTTTTATAATTATTGATGATTTTTCTCATTTTACATGGGTTTTTTTTTTGGCACACAAGGATGAAACTTTTCAAGTTTTCTCTAAATTTTATCGAAAAGTCACAAATGAGAAAGGCTTTTCAATTCAAAATATTCGAAGTGATCATAGAACCAAATTTAAAAATCAAAATTTTGAAAAATTTTATGATGAAAAAGGAATTGGCCATAACTTTTCGGCACTTAGGACACCCCAACAAAATGGGATAGTGAAAGAAAAAATAGAACCCTTGAAGAAATGGCCCGTACCATGCTATGTGAAAGCAACCTTCCAAGATACTTTTGGATGGAAGCAATTAACACGGCATGTTACATATTGAATCGTGCTTTAATTAGATAAATTTTAAAGAAAACTCCCTATGAGCTTTGGAAAGGAAGAAAACCAAACATTGCATATTTTCATGCTTTTGGTTGCCGATATTTTATGTTAAATAATGGTAAAGAAAGACTAAAAAAATTTGATGCAAAATTCGATGAAGCAATTTTTCTTGGTTACTCCTCTAGTAAAGCCTTTAGAGTTTTCAATAAAAGAACCTTAGTAGTAGAGGAGTCAATACATGTTGTCTTTGATGAAACTAACGATCTTCCTTCAAGAAAAAATAAAGATTTTGATGATGCAGATCCTTTTATAGAAAGAATAAAAGAAATCACTCTAAAAGATTCAACAATTCAAGATAATGAAGACAAACAGAATGAGGAAGATGAAGAACAACAAGAACAATCTCAAGGTATAAATAATCTACCCAAGGAATGGAGGTATGATCACAATCACCCCAAGGAACTAATCATTGGTGATCCCACTCATGGTGTAAGAACTCGTTCTTCACTTAAAGATGTATTCAATCATTTTGCTTTTGTCTCTCATCTTGAACCTAAAACTATAGACGAAGCTGAAAAAGATTATAATTGGATTAATGCAATGCAAGAAGAACTTAATCAATTTGAAAAAAATAATATATGGACCTTAGTATCAAGACCTAAAAACTATTCAATAATTGGCACAAAATGGGTATATAGAAATAAATTGGATGAACATAAAAATATAATAAGAAATAAAGCAAGATTGGATGCAAAAGGTTATAATCAAGAAGAAGGAATTGATTTTGATGAGACTTTTGTACCTGTTGCTAGATTAGAGGCAATCAGACTTCTACTTGCATATGCTTACTTTATAAAATTTAAATTATTCCAAATGGATGTCAAAAATACTTTTTTAAATGGATATATTGCTAAAGAAGTTTATGTAGAACAACCTCCAAGTTTTAAAAATCATGCTTTTCCTAATCATGTTTTTAAATTAAATAAAGCTCTATATGGTTTGAAACAAGCACCCAGGGCTTGGTATGAAAGGCTAAGCAAATTTTTACTCAATAATAATTTTTCAAGAAAAAATATAGACACAACTCTTTTCATTAAAATAAATCAAGATGATATATTAGTTATACAAATATATGTTGATGACATTATTTTTGGGTCTACTAATGAAACTCTTTGTCAAGATTTTGCAAAGCTCATGTAGGGGAAGTTCGAGATGAGCATGATGGGAGAACTTATATTCTTCCTCGGACTCCAAATCAAACAAACAAAGGAAGAAATCTTCATCACCCAAAGCAAGTACACAAGAGAATTACTCAAAAGATTTGGAATAGAGAACTCAAAAGCAATTGGCACACCCATGAGCCCATCATGTAAACTTGACAAGGACGAAGAAGGTAAGAGTGTAGACTTAAAATTTTATAGAGGCATGATTGGTTCTCTATTATATTTAACTGCTAGTAGACCTAATATTATGTTTAGTGTTTGTCTTTGTGCTCACTTTCAATCAAATCCAAAAGAATCACGTTTGAATGCAGTTAAAAGAATCCTTAGATATTTAAATGGTACACAATCTCTAAGATTATGGTATTCTAAGGACTCATTAATTGACTTAATAGGATACTCAGATGCTGATTTTGCTGGATATAGATTAGATAGAAAAAGTACTAGTGGAATTTTCCAATTTCTTGGAGTTAACCTAATCTCTTGATTTAGCAAGAAATAAAATTCGGTAGCACTGTCTACGGTCGAGGCCGAATATATTACAGTCGAAAGTTGTTGTGCTCAAATCTTGTGGATTAATCAATAACTCAAAGACTTTGGTATCAAACTTAATGAAACTCCCATAAGATGTGATAACACTAGTGCTATAAATCTTACTAAAAATCCAATTCAGCATTCTAGGTCAAAACATATTGAAATCAGGTATCATTTCATAAGAGAACATGTTCAAAATAAAGACATAATTCTTGACTATATTTGTACTAAAAAATAATTAGCTGACATCTTTACCAAGGCCTTAAGTGAAGATAGATTGTGTGAAATTAGGAGAGAACTAGGAATCCTTGATCCATCTGCATAGGTGTCTCTCTGATTCCAAGGTATCATTGCCAAAAATTCTTTTAGCTTAATTCTTATCTTTTCTTTTGATCTCAAAAGCCCCAAATTATCATTCTCATAATCAATTTTTGGGTAAACATCCTTCTCCTAATGTTTCAATTTTTTTTGAAATTGTTTCATCATTTTTTTGAATTTCTCTATGCCATGAGTCGACCCCCAGGGTCGACCCTAGGGTAAACTTGTAATATTGACTAAATCCTTCGGGCGCTCTCTTTTTGTTGAAAATCTCTCCTTGAGCCGACCCAACCCTTCTCCTTCTTCCTTCCTCCAAACCAAAAGTCTCCATCTCTTCTTCCTCAAATCCAAGTTTTCTCTCAAGATCTCTCTCCCACTATCTTTCACCCTCTGAATCGCCCTCTTGGAACCAAGTTTCTCCCCTTCTTCTTCTTCATTTGGAACGATTCGAGCTTACCCTAGACTCTACCCATCTTCTCCAAATTGGCACTCCACTTCTCCAAAATCCTTATCTTTCCTCTAAAAACCCTTAATCTCTCCCTCACATTTGCTCTCCTAAGTTCCTTGCTAGTTCTGCTTGAGCAAATGGCTCCCAAGATGAAGCTTCCATAGAGGAGGAAATCAATTCGCTGGTTGGAAGAAAGTGTGCACCGAAAGAGACCAGCAACCGAGACCACTTCTGCTTCAAACCCTGCTCTTGCTTTAGCTCCAGCTACAACCTGGTCTCCAATCAGCCCTGGTAAGGTACCCCTCTCCAATAGGAAGGTAGAGTCCGACAAAAATATTGATTTCAGATTTTTTGAAAATGAAGGGTTCTCTATCGGATCAAAAATTAAAGACCAAGGTTAGGAATTCTACTGCTCCCTAAAAGAAAATACTTATGTGGATCTTGTTAGAGAATTTTACCTGAATTTGGGATACAGCAATGAAATAGTAAAATCCACAGTGAAAGGGGTAGTCATTAGCCTAGATCCTGTGCTTTTGGGAGAGATACTTCATTTACCTTGTGAGGGATACACAAACATGGAACTCCTAAGTAAAGAGGAAGGAATAAATGTTATTCTAGGGAGATCCTTACTGGAAGCCTGAACAAATTAGAGGCAAAGATTCTTTCCATTGAGATGAGACTGCTGCACCACATGGTAACTAAGTTATTTTTTTTTAGAAGTGGTAGATATTATCTTCTCTCTGGTCGGGACATCATCATTATGTATCATGTTATTACTCAAACCCCCCTGAACCTCCCGGCACTGATGTTTGAGGCTATGAGAGAGACCTTGAATAGGTCTAAGTCACATTTGCCTTTTGGTATGGCTCTCACTTTAGTATTTAGGAGATTCGGAGTTAGCTTTGAGGGGGAGGCAGTAGCTAGGCTATCTCACTCCGACACTATCAACCATCATACTTTACACTGCATGGGTTTTTCCAAAACTGATGGTGGTTGGACAAAAGGTGTGGATGAGAGAGCTGAGGACAGAGCAGAGGAGGAAGGACCATCCTCATCCCTCCGTGATCACAGAGCAGCTTCACCAGATATTCAGTTTATTTCTGATCACAAGACTGGCCCGTTAAAGTCTGCGAGGAGACATGCTTCAGTTCAGCAGTCGGACAACAGAGCACATCCTTCTGAGATCAGATTGGCTGATGATCAGATAGAGATGATATCTCAACGTGTAGCTTTCATACTATCTCGTCAGATGGGCACTTCAGCTTTTGCTCAGGGATCAACATCTCACGATGTATCTGATCAGACACTGATCCCCCACATCTCCACTATTTTTTAGATAATTTCAAATCAGTCAGTACGCATTGAGCAGCTTGAGGGTTGTGTATTGAGACTGACTGGCAGAGTACTTGACTTATAAGGACAAGTGTTAGCTCTAGCCCATCCACAGCCACATGAAAACATTACTGAGGTCTCAGACCTATCTGCGGAGGTGGCCAGACTGTGAGGAGTCTTAGAGAGTGGTTTTGACTTCCTAAGAAGAGAGATCAGGGGCTCTAGTGAACATGCTTCCACTCAGTTCAGTGCACTGCTACAATCTATTTCGAGAGTCTTGAACCTTCTGGACACCATCAGACTCTCACTCGTAGCTCAGTCCTTTGCTTCTCAGCCTTCAGGATCTTCTCATCCCTCCACTCGTGCTGGCACCTCTACCCGTGGCAGAGGCAGACGCGATCGAGGTCGAGCTCGTGGACATGATCCTTCATCTCCTCATCCCATCTCTGATTCATCAGACTCCGATCCGTCCAGCCATTATATCTATTAGATCCAGTGTAGTCTGTCCTTTCTTTAGTTTTTGTCTAGGATCTATCTTGTGGGCCATGTAATGTAATGTTGACTGATTGACTCTTGGATAGCTTCTATCCATGTCTTTTGTACTCTAAGTTAACACTTATGTATTGGTATTCAGTCACCTTTTGGATATATATATATATATACTTTGACTTTCAATGAATATCTTTGAATGTGATCCAATTGAATTACTTTTAAATCATGAAATACTTGAATAGCAATTTCTTTTAAATGAACAAATTGATATATCTTTTACAATTGCTATATTGAGGGGGAGTAAAACAATAACCAATAAAGGAACAAGCAATCAAAGAAGGAAGCTAAAGAAGTAAAATTGATCCCATCAAAAGGAAGGAATAGATAAAATATATTAAAAAAAAGGGGGAATAGAGAATCAAGATTGAGATAGAGAATCTCAATTGATGCTGTCAAAAAGGAGGAGTAGAAAATCAAGATTGAGATTGAGCAATAAGAGCAATAAAGATTGAACATTAAGCAAAAATCCAAAAATCAAGATTGAGATTGAGCAATAAGAGCAATAAAGATTTAACAATAAGCAATAAATCAAGATTGAGAAATAAGTAATAAAGAATAAGCAATGAGTAAATTCATAAGCAAATGGGCACATGTGTCATATGCCAAAGAATCAAAATCAGCTTTTCCTTCCAAGCAAATGCACTTATAAGCAAATTTCAAATTTGTCTTTAAATTGCTTATGATGCATCTCGTTCCAATACTTGGCTATAATACTTAAGTGATGCATCTTCATAAATTTAAAATTCATGATTCAATGCTTTATATATACTTTTGCTCAAGTATTTTATCATCATCAAAAAGGAGGAGATTGTTGCTCCTTGAATTAATTTTGATGATTACAAAGCATTTGAGGGGATTACTAATAATTTTGGCTTGGAAAAAGACTTATTGCATTTTAGGGGCAAAATCATAATTTTATCAAGACCTGATTCAGAAGCGTCAAGAGCAAGAACAAAAGACGTGCAATCTATTGGAGGAAATTTTAATATTTTTGAAAGTGTATTTTGTAAGAAAATCAGGTTTCTATTTTTGAGTCGACCCTATGAGTCGACTCATGGCTTAAAAGGCTGAACGATATGTGAAAATTTTGGCTGGCACACTCTGTGAGTCGACCCCATGAGTCGACCCCTTAGCATGAGTCGACCTTATGAGTCAACCTCTGCTGCTTTGCATGTCAAAATTACAGAACAGTCATTTTCTACTCTTTTTCACAGAGGTCGACCCCATGAGTTGACCCATGAGCATGAGTCGACCCCTGCGACGAAAAAGTTTCGCAACGGCTAGTTTTTAACCCGTTTCAATTGCATTTAATGCTCATTTAATATACTCTAACGGCTCTATTTCAGTCCAGATTACTCTCCACCATTATTTTGAAGTTATATAAAGGGACTTAAAGGAGGGAATCAAAGAAGAAAAAAGAGAGAGATTTTTGAAAAAGGTTCTTCAAGCATTCTTTACAACCCTAAGCAAGAGCCCACTTAAAGAGTTCAAGAAGCTTTTAATTCAAGTTTACCAACTCCTCAAGAGCTCATTCAAGTCTCCAACCACCTTGAGAAAATCAGAAAGAGCTTCTTTCTAATTGTGTAAAGTGTATTTTAAGATTTATTTGCTCACTAAAGGAGCTTCATCTGTATTTCTATGCAATTAACTGTAATACTCTTTTTGAGTCATTGTTTTTGTTTTGGAAGGGTTCCAAAACATGAGGAGGTTGATCCGAACCTGGAATCGGATTGTATTGGATTGGTTTGTACCCGAAAAATAAGTATTCCAGCTTGGGATAGCTAGAGTCGGAGGTTCCGACGAGCGTATTCAGGTTGAATACAGTTTAGTGGATTGGAATTCTCAAGTAGGAGCTTGGAGAGTGGATGTAGGTGCAAGGTTGGCACCGAACCACTATAAATCTTCTTGTTTGTGTTGTGCTTAATTACTCTCTTTTTAAACTTCTTTATTCTTTTGCATTCTTGCATCCAACTATTATCCTTGCATAAATTATACTCTCCATACTTATCTTGCTCTTGTTAAATAATCTTCATAGTTGTAAACTAAGTTTAATTTTTAAAAGAAACCCAATTCACCCCTCCTCTTGTGTTGCATAGCTGGGCAACACAAATTGAGCTAATTAATAATTATATTATTAATTAATTATTTTTTTAATTTATCAATCATTAGTAAATAATTTATTATAACTTTTACATAGGATTAATCATCAATCAAATTGATAATTAAATCCTTCAACAATTCATAATCGTCGATCAGCCATTTGATCAGATAGGTACTTCTATGTGTGTGATCCCATAGGTTTGAACTTAAACCGATAGCACAATAATAATTTTTATACTAATCAATGTAACTATCTAGCAATAGGATCTGATATCCAGATAGGTCGAATGTATGCCCAACAACATTCTAGAACCCATATGGATATAGTTACCATATAATTCATCTCTTTGACACTTGATGCTCAAGAATGACTAAAGATTAAACTATCAACCCTGGAAGAGTGGTTCACATTATATCTCAAGCTCAAAAATTCTATTACTCCTCACTAGGACTACTTTGGCCAAAGTTTTACTGAATTAAAATACAGTGATGCATCATCTCCAATTTTAATTAGAGTGATCAATCCCATCTTGACTCACACTCAGACTTCAGAAGTACTTGACTGTACCCAAAAATCTTCTATCATCGAATTAAAAATTCAGATAGTCCGACACCAAAGCACAGTGAGTTGCTTGCAAGTCACTGAGGCAACCTCAGGTCCAAGGGACACATACTCATATCTCATCAGAGCAGCTTTTCACAGCAGAGTACTCCAAAAGTGGTTATGCTTAGTGAAATGTACTCCTACATATCACTCATATGCCATATCCGTGTTACCACACATCTTGATTAAGAGGACAATCAACTAATATGGCACATAATGACCTACACTCGATACAATTATTGTCCTTGTAATAATTGTATCATTTGATCACAAGCAGGATTTAAGAACCACATGATAATCCTCCTTCATTGGTAGTAGTTCTAAGGACTTCATCATAACATATGAGTTCTATTTTGAAAGATATATTTTTTATGATAAATCTGTCAAATAATATTTACATTTTATAATTTATATATATGTATAGAGCATAATCATCTACAATCTAGATGATTGGCTTTAGGACACATTTCTCAATAACTTTCACTTGGACTAAAGCCAATCGATCGGTATCAAATACCCATCTTCCATTTGAGATCATTGAACTCATTAGATCCGATTGCTCTAGTCAATGAGTCGATCAAGTTCTCCTTTCAGTCAATCTTCCTAAGGTTGACTTTATTTCGATCTTATCAAACAAGATGATTGTAATACAGAAAGTGTTTGGTTCACAGATGGAACATCAATTCTTCAGCTTGAGCTATGGCTCCAGTACTGCTGTCAATACAGAAAGACTAGACCATCAATGGAGGATGTCACTCCATGCTCGCTAATGAACTTTCATAACCAAATAACTTCTTTACCAGTATCAAATACTACAAAGAACTCTGTATCGTAAATAAAACTGGCTACTGAATACTGTATGGAACCTTTTCAGCATGTCACTTCTTTTTATAGGATAAAAACATAACCGGACACAACTTTGTTATTTTGATCCGACTGGAAATTGATTCCAATATTTCATAGGTTTTAAGTCAAATTCTCCATAAATGAATCATTGGTCCTTAGTACTTCATAAATATTTAAGGATGGTTCTAATAACCTTCCAAATCTTTATGGAGAACGAAGATGACAACCAAGCTTTTATTTCCTATAATGTAGGGATGTCATTCCTGATTAAGAAAATTTCATCCAAATAACACAAAGAATACTTTTACAAAATTAATAGTCCATTTGTACATATAGAATTCTACTTCGTTCTCAACAAAACCATACATTCAAAATGTATATTCCAACTTCGAAAAGTTTGATTCAATCCGAATGGACTTGAGGATTGTCACAAGAAAAACTTCTCATCATAGTCAACACTATAACTTTGATAAAATTCTTTGACAATCAAACAGAATTAATAGGTCTCCACCTTTTCATCTGTGCCTCTTATCCATCTAAAATCCACTCACACCTTATGGGTCTTATTCCTTCAGCTGAATCAATGAATGTCCATACATCATTGATCTTCAAGGACTTCATTCAGATTTAATGGCTCCAAGCCACTTCTCAATGTTAGATCCCTGTATTGCATCCGTATGAAAGATCAAATCTCCATCTCGAGCCTAGAAACTGAAGTATCTGTTTGGCTGATATGGTACTTTACTATATCTATTCAAAGATGCCTTTACATCGAGCTCTGAATTTGATCTAATCAACTCCAGTTCTGTTGGTTTGTGTCATAGTTGGTTCATCTACCTATCAAGCTTCATCAAGTTTGCTCTTAATAGCACCAATTTCTTCATCAAGAAACTTCTTTTTCAAAAAGAACATCTTAAGATTCATGAACATTTCATATCCATCCATAAGGTAGAAAAAATATCTCTAAAATAATATTTATCAGATCAAGATCCAAGCTAGTCAGTTTGTGAACATTTCACATAAGCTTGATAGCCCAAATATCAAAGTAAGAGAGTATCGAATTACCCAAGTCCATATCCCATATGAAATTTTGGTGATCGATTTGCTCAAAATGTTCTCGAGCATATATCAAGTAGTCTCTAAAATATAACCTCAAGTAGATCAGCAAACTCCATAGTGGATCGAACCATGTCTAACAAGGTTCAATTTCTCCTTTCAGATATCTTTTTAAAAAGAATGATATCCCAAGAGAGATTTATTAAGAGAGAATCTATTTTTCTCCAAGATATGTCAAAACTTACTGTAAAAGTGTTCACTTCATCAGTCAAATCGATGAATTCTAATACTCTTTGCCGTTCATTTTTCTATCTCATTATGGAATCATTTGAACATTTCAATCGACTCAGATTTGTGCTTCATAAGCAAGATACACCCATATTAAGATAAATCGTCAGAGATTTAATGAAATAGTAAAGCCCTCTTTTGGTACTAATATTCATGAGTGTAAATGCATTAATATGTACTAAACTCAAAACATCGCTGGCTCATTCATCCTTTTCAATAAAAAGTGACTAAGTTAACTATGCCAAAAGTAGGCTTTAGTAACATTATCTAGTCTAGGGTGCTAGTCAGACGTGTACACTATACTAACAGGCTATGGTACTGAGTTTATGTCATTTTCAATTATCCACTTATTATTATAGTATCATTCACAATGATATTATAATAATTATACTTATAAACACCATCAATAAGATTGGACAATAGTGACAATCACTTAAAATGACATCTTCAGGATTGAGAACAAGCTCGATAATTCCTAATGTTAAAACTGGAATAGACTTCCATATCTTGCATTCAGGACTCTCTTGCCATTTTTAGATCTTCTACTATCCTAAAGTCTTTTACAACTATTTACAAATATGACTTATATTATCGGTATCCTATACCCTGATAGTAGGATTATCAATAGAAAAATTTTAAAGAGTTATCATATAACTATCTTAACCAACAACTATTTACTGATTTCTCTTTTAAATATGTTTGGGTTAGCCTGAGACTTCTTGATCAATTTGCTCAAAAACTATACTTAACTTCTGATACTGGCTATCAAAGTTAGGTCTGATAACATTTTCACTATCTAACAATGAAGAGAACGATAATTTTCTAGCCATTTTTGAAAAGAGAACAATTAACCTATCAGTATATGAATTATTTTAAGCCTAAATATTTGGACTTTAGTCTATAGGTTCTCTCATTATTTTATACAAATTGGTAGCCTCTACCTCCAATCTGAAGAATTACTTTAATTGCTTAGCGGGTGCTAGAATCCACACAGACTGCATTCAGGCTCGAGTGTGGCTCGACCAACACTAGTGCATCCATGGGTAGAATCATAACCAATTATTTCTTCAAATAATTTTTAGCAATCAGATTTTGCCCCAGGCATTCCTTCAGCAGGCATGTAGCGCCTCCACTAAAAATTCTAATTAGGTCCAACCATTAACATGACAACATTAAGTGTATCCAACAAAACAGATATCCAGGCTCGAGTGTGGCTCGATCAATCTGAGCATTGATCTGAAGGTACAACAAGATAGTCATATAATAGATGATAATTTCAATACATAATAGACACCAGATGTGTGGCACCTCCAATGCCTATTTAGAATATTGGACTCATTATCACGTACTTTAATGGGAGGCTATGATCTAGTTATCCTCATAACTAGTTTATTTTATAGATCTAATAATTTAAAAAATTTAATTAATTTATTTTATAAAATATTAGTCGATCTACAAGTCATAAATCCTCTCACTAATTTTACCAAGTCATGAAAAGAACTAGTGACTAGTGGGCCCGATCGGCATGTCGTAGATCCTCCCACTGATTTTACCAAGTCATGAGAAGGATTAGAGATAAGTTGGTCCAGGATACCTAAATCAGTCATACTGATTAACCTTAATAACATGAGTCAACTCGAGTCACCTAACGATCTAATCAGCCTAATGACTTGAGCTCAACCTTTGAGCCTCAATCAAGATCTATTTGGTTTAATCAAAGATATGAACTTGATCAATTACAACTATTTTTTTTTTTTGAAGTACTCTTGATCTAATCTAAATCAACTATTAGTTAAATTGGATCAACTACTTTTTCTAATCCATTAAGTCTTTGATTCTAACCTTAATCTAACCCAATTGAAAGGACCTGATTTGAGCTAACCCATGTCCCATATTTTATGCAATGTCATTAGATCTTTAATCACAATTCTAGATCTAAAATATATTTTTTAATTCTTAATTAAGTATAGCATTAACATGGATTAAGATTATTAATTGAAATAATTTTAATTTTATAAAAAAAATTTATATCAATTTTATGCAAAATTTTTTTGGTCTGAAAACTAGATCGGCTCACCTCTGAATTGAGTTAGCTCACTTCAGTGAGTCGACTAAGTCTAATACTTGATCGACTAACTGATCATGAATAGTAATCATTACTGTTTGGCCTGAGATAACTAGATTGAGTCAGTCAACACTGAACCGATTAAAGTGGGGGACTAGGTCGACTCAGTTTAAAACTAGTCAGCTCTGTTTGTATGCCAATAGATATCACATAGTTTCAGATCTGAAAATTCTCACATAAACTGAAATAAAATCAATCATAACAAACTTTAGATCATATCTAAATATTTTATAATTTTTATTTTTATTTTTATAATTAAAATAATTTTAATCATATTAATTAGATATTTTATTTTTCATACAATTCATGTTTTGTATCATATGCAACAAATCCTATGATTTCAACATCTAGGATTTTGCAGAAAAATAAATTTTTTTTTTTTACTTTTTTTTCATAAGACCTCATAGTGGCACCCCTACATGCCATGAAGAGCACCCCATTGAATGAGAAGAGAGGGTCATGTAACCCTACTTGCTCCTATAATCGGACGGCCTGGTGATTACCCAATCCGAGTACTTTGCTATTATTCAGAATATCTAATCTAATTTACATATTATATATACAAAAATTTAGATCTAATCTAAATTATATTAGATCTGATTTTATATTAGATCATATCTAAAATCAGATCTTAATACATCTCATGCATTGCTAAATCTAGATTTCAACTCTATATGCATATTGTTCATGTCATAATGAACCTAGCTCTGATACCATTTGAAGAAAAGCATGGTCGGTGATGTGCATGTATTTTTAGAAATTTACAGTAGAATATACATAGATTAAATAATTTAATCTATAATATATGTATAGATCAAATCTAAAATCACCATACAAGATCTATGACATAAACTAATATGCATGTATACACATCTGAAATCTAAAATTCAGCAAGTATAGAACATATCTAATTTATATTTAGATCATATCTAAATATTAATTGAATTCAAAACTCATACCTGAGCGAGGATAGCAGATCACTGTATCTGAAATCTATGGTAGATGGTTCTTCATGATGCTTAGCAGCCGCATTTGCATCCAACCTCTATGGGTATCCACGCGAAGCCTTTGTATTGATCGATCTCCTCGGGAGTGCTAGCTCGTGAAGATACTATCCTTTGACTGATCTAAAAAAAATATGATGAAGATAAAGAATAAGGAGATCCTTTTCTTTTTTTTCTAGATCCATGCATCTGATCTCTAGAATAGAGATCAAGAGAAGAACCCTTTTTTCTCAATTTTTTATGCATAAGAGAGAATCTTTCTCTATTCCTTTCATACCCTTAAGAAGAACTTTTCTTCTTTGATTTTTTATGACAAAAATCATAGGAGATCTTGAGCCCTAAAAGAATTCAAAGGAGAGACTCAAGAGAAAAACTATTCTTCCATCTTCTCCCTTTTTCTCCTTGATCTAGAACTCCAAAAAGCCCCAAACGTCCAACCAGATTTTTTTGATATTTCTTCTCTAAATTTTTATGTTAAAAATTAGATTTAATCTAACTTTTATCTTTAAAAAAATAAAAAAAAATCTAAAAGAAAAACTCCTTCTTCTTCAAGGCAACGCACAAGAAAGAAGACCTATCTTCTTTCTTGATCTAGAACTCTAGAAAATCCCAAACATCCAAACAGATTTTTTTGATATTTTTTCTTCAAATCCTCATATTACAAATCAATTCTAATTTAATTTTTTCTTAGAGAAAAATAGAAGAAAAATCTAGAAGAAGAACTCTTTCTTCTTCAAGGCCGCATACAAGAAAGAAGACCCATCTTCTTCCTTGATCTTTCTCTCTTTGGGAAGAATTTTTTTTTTTAATTTTTTGCTGTATAACCAGCAAAGAAGCCTCTTTTTGATGCCCAAAAATCAGTAAGCAAAGCCTCACAAAAATCTCTAAGAAAAAGAGGAGAAAGAGGATGTTGGCGTGAGGGATGTTAGGGCGTCCAACTCTTGGATGCCCCCTCCTTATTTTTGGGTGACAAGAAGAAGGGAGAGATGCCTCTTTTTTCATGAAAGGAAGAGAGGAGAGGGGTGCCGCACTTCTTCATGGGCGTGAAGATTTCTCATGATGAAAGGGTTGTGGCGTGGAGATTAAATATCACACGGATTCGTTCTTATAATAATTGTATCATTTGATCGCGAGCGAGATTTAAGAATCATATGATAAATCCTCCTTTATCATTTTGGTAGTAGTTCTAAGGACTTCATCATAACATGAGTTATATTTTGAAAGATATATTTCTTATAATGAATCTGTCAGATAATATTTATTATTTTATAATTTATATATATATGTATAGAGCATAATCATCTACAACCTAGATGATTAGTCTTAGGATATATTTCCCAACACTATATACTAAAGATAATTTGGAATATAATATTTGTACCCTTGTTATTAAGATAAAATTTTGAAATAAATATAAAGGACAATAGTTGCTCTATTATTCATTGTAATAAAATCTTTGAAATTGGCTTTATTAAAAATGGTCTTCTAGTTTTATCACTTAATGATAAATTTTTTTATATTAATATGAATATGAAAAGAAAAAGAGAGGATATCAATGAGACATACCTCTGGCATTACCATCTTGATTATATCAGTGAGTTAAGAATAAATAAATTATATAAAAATATATTCTTTGACTAATGTAATTTTGAATCTTGTGGGATTTATGAAACTTGTCTTATAGGAAAGATGACTAAGACTCCTTTTATTGGACATGGAGAAAGGGCAAATGAATTGTTGGCTCTTATACACTCTATGTGGGCCTACGACGACTCAGGCTAGAGGTGGATAGTCTTATTTTATCATATTTACTGATGATCTATCAAGGTTTGGATATGTATTTCTTGTGAAATACAAGTCTAAAGCTTTTGATAAATTTAAAGAGTATCAAAGCTTGATCGAGAAATAAATTAAAAAAAAATATTAAGATCCTTCGATCTGATCAAGGAGGAGAATACTTATCCAGTGAATTTCTTGATTATCTTAAGTCAAAAGGTATTCTTTCTAAATGGACCCCTCCTTACACACCATAATTAAATGGTATAGCAGAAAAGAGAAATCATGTCTTATTAGATATGGTGCAGTCCATGATGTACTTCACTGACCTACCAATATCTTTCTGGAGATATGTCCTGAAAACTGCTGCATATATTTTAAATAGGGTACGTTCCAAAGCTGTTCCTAGCACTCCATATAAGATATGGATGGGTAGAAAATTTAGTCTTAAGCATCTTAAGATTTGGGGCTGTCCAGCTTATGTCAAGAATATTTTTAGACATAAGTTAAGTGCTAGATCTAAAAAATATAGATTTGTAGGTTATCTACAAGAGAGTATTGGATACTACTTCTATGTGTCTACTAAACAAAAGATAATTATTAGTAGGCATGCTACTTTCTTGGAAAGGAAGTTTATCCAAGAAGGGGCTAGTGAGGGGATAATTGAACTTCAAGAAGTTAATAACCTACAAATAAATATGGATAGTCCTCAAAAAAATTTTCACCCAGAAGTACCAAATGAAGAGGTACATCCACAACACTCACCTCTCCGAAGTTTAAAAAGAGTTCGTCATATACTTCTTAGATATGGCTTTGTCATAGAAAATGACAATGAAGCCAGTATCGTTAAGAATGATGATCCACTGACATATTCAGAAGCTATCATGAGTAAAGACTAATAAATGGCTAGAAGCCATAAAATTCGAAATGAACTCCATAATGACCAACCAAGTATAGACTTTGGTTGATTTGCTTGAAGGTGTTATCCCGATAGGCTGTAAATGAATCTTCAAAAAGAAGATTGGAGTAGATGGTCAAGTTGAAACCTACAAGACTAGGTTGGTGGTAAAGGATTTCAAATAAAGATAAAGAATTGACTATGATGAAACATTCTCACTAGTGGCTATGCTCAAGTCTATTAAGATTTTGCTTGTAATAGCTACATACTATGACTATAAAATCTGACAGATGGATGTTAAGACTGCTTTTCTCAATGAAAATCTTGAGAAAAAAGTCTACATGACACAACAAGAAGAATTTATCTCAAGTGGGAGAGCAAATCAAGTGTGCAAACTAAAAAAATCTATTTATGGATTAAAACAGGCATTGAGGAGTTGGAACATCCGCTTTGATGTTACTGCCAAATAGTTTGGCTTCATCAAAAATTTGGATGAACCTTATGTGTATAAGAAGACAAGTGGAAGTGCCATTGTCTTCTTAGTTCTTTATGTCGATGATATATTATTAATTAGAAATGATGTTCCAATGCTTCAATCGATCAAAACTTGGCTATCAAATCAATTTTTCATGAAAGACTTGGAAGAAGCATCCTATATACTAGGTATAAGGATCTATAGAAATAGATCTAAAAGGATGTTAGGCTTATTCCAGTCTAGGTACATTGACCTAGTGTTGAAAAGATTCAACATGGAGGCAAGTAAAAGAGGTTACTTGCCAATGAGTCAAGGCATACATCTCTCTAAGAAAATATCTCCTAAGACACAAGAAGAGAGAGAAAGTGATGAATTGTATCCCATATGCTTGGGCTGTGAGATCTATAATGTATGCCATACTATGCACCAGGTGTTGGGAATAGTATCCCAAAGTCAATCATCAGTCTGTTGACGGTTGTGCTCATTTTTGTATTTGTACATGAATTATGAATTAATAAAAATTATTTTGATATTTTTCATCATAAAATATTTCATCTTCTAATGAACTCCTATGTTGTGGTGAAGTCCTTAGGACTATTTAGACTCAACAAAGGAGGATTTATCGTTTAGTCCTTAAATTTGTTCACGACCAAATGATACGTTGTTACCAAGGATGACAACGTTTATCAAGCATAGGTCATTGTGTGCCATATAGGTTGGTTGTCCTCTTAACCAATGAGTGTGGAGACACTGGTATGGCATACAGGTGAGATGTAAAGGTACATCTGCACTGAACGTGATCGACTCTAGAGCTATTTCTGCTGTCAAGATTTGCTCCGATGGAATATGGATATAAATATTCCTCCGACCTGAGACCGCCATGGTGACTTGCAAGCAACTCACTGCACTTAGGTACAAGACTACCTGAATTTTTAATTCAGTGACGGAAGGCTACTGGGTGTAGTCAAGTACTTGACCTATCGGTGCGTGTGTCAAGATGGGATTGACCACTCCAGTTTAGGAGCTGTGTACAGTCATGTTTCAATTTAGCAAAACCTTGGCCAGGGTAGTCCTTATGAGGAGTCACAGGACTGTTTGAGTTGAGCACAATTCGGATGATCTGATCAGGGTTGACAGTTTAACCCTGAGTCGTCCTAAACACAGAGGTCAAAAGGATGAATTATACAGTAACCAAATTCACGTAGGTTTTGAATGTTGCGATTGCGACCATTCGACCTATCCGATCGTCGGATACCATTGCTAGATGGTCACTTTGATTAGTACAGGAATTGGTTCCTATGCTACCGGCTTAGGTTCGAACCGCGGGGTCACACACATTAGAGATTCTTATCTGATCTGATGGCTGATGTAGAATCCTATATGTTTGGGACTCAGTGATCAAGAATCAGGATTCTCTGATCACAAGTTCCACACATTATGGGTACCGGGGTCAAGAGTCCCATTGGTTGGGATTTTTCGATCAGGTTTACATATCGATGAATTCTGATGCCTGATTGCCCATCGAATTTGGACTCAATATTTATAAGAGGTTTAATTAATGATTTGATTGTAAATTATCTCAATTTGATTGAGTAATTATTTTTGGATCAAGTCCAATTGAATTGGATTCAGTTAGGTTTGACCCGATTAGGTTAAGAATTGACCAAATCGGCGAGATGGTTTGGTCCCTGATTTGATCAGGGGTTGGGCTTAGTCAATTTTTGATTTGATTAGAATTTTTTGAGCCTAATTAAGCCTAAATAAGTTGGATTTAAATTAGTCTAATTGGACCTAACTTATTTGGTTCAATTAGGTTGGTTTAAATAATTAAACCATCTTGACCCAATCTCCATGCGCCACCTCACTTCCATTGCACCCATTTGGATTCATGAGAAGGAACTTCTCATGAATTTTTTTCTCACACCAAGCCCTCTCCATGCTCTACTTTAATGTGCCAAATGGATGGATAAGAATGATTGGTTGGCCATTCAAATTCAAAATAAATTTTGAATTTGAATGGGCAATCAATCTTTGCATCTTATCTCTTTTTTTATGTCCTATTTATTACATGAGAAAAAATTTCTCATGAAAATAGTCCATGCACAATTTAAGCCATGCCTCACATCTTTAGTGGATAAGGGATGAGTTGGTGTCCATTTGAATTCAAAATTTGATTTGAATTCAAATATGCAATTACTCATCTTTATCCTTTCTTTTGGATAAGACGTTTGACATTGTTATAAAAGGAGGAGAAGAGTGGGGCGTGCAAGAAGAAGATTTTTGAAGAAAAAATTTAGGGCGTGAGAAGTCTTGTGCATGAGAAGGAAGTCCATATCCTTCCAAAAGAAAAAGAAAGAAAAGAAAAAAAAGTGGGTGCAAGGTTTTCGGTGAGTTTCCTAGAGTTTTAGCCTGGGGTTCGGGAAGTGAGAAAGTGAGCTACGAGTGTCGTGAGCCCACAAAATCTTAAAGAGATCTTCAACATCCTCTCAAGCATATCTGTTGATGATCCAGAGCATCCGAAGAATCGACAGACATCGATCGAAGGAGTTCGATCAGCATCCGCCGTCAAAAAGACTCTACAACGAGCTAGCACTCGTGAGGAGTCGATCCGACCGAGAGCTTCGTGTGGACGATCCGTAGATGTCAGACATACTATGTGGCTGCATCGTGATGATCAAACTCTCTCGACAGTGATCAGATTACGATGATCTACTATCTGCACAAAGGTATTATGTTCCGAACACATTACAGTAAAGTATTTACTGTTCGAATTTGAATTTCAAATTTAAATGAATACATTCTATATATCATATTTAAATCCTAATGTAGGGTAAATTTATGTTAATTAATTAGATTAATTAATATCTTTTCACTGTAAAATCATAATTTTGAAAAAATTTTAAAATTACCATTTTACCCCTGCACTGAATTTTTCTCACAAATGGTATCAGAGCGGGTTCTTAGATATGATATATATATTTGCATGCATAGATTAAGTTGTAATATAAAAGTATAAATTTGAAATTTGAAATTTAAAATTTAAAATTTGAATTTTGAAAGTTGTTCGAAATTCAAAATTCAAAAAAAAAAATTGAAATTCAAAATTTGAATTTTGAATTTTAAAATTTGAAATTCAAAATTTAAAAATTTGAAATTAAAAATTTGAAATTTGAAATTTGAAATTTGGATAAAATTTTAAATTTAAAATTCAAAATTTAAAATTTAAAATTTGAAATTCAAAAATTTGAAATTTGAAATTTGAAATTTGTTTGAAATTTGAAATTCAAAATTTAAAATTTGAAATTTAAAATTTGAAATTTAAATTTTGAAATTGGTATATTTAGATATACTTGATCCAAGTAGCAAGTAATCAAATTGGGTTGGTTGCCATGGCCGTCCGGTCATAGGAGAAAAGTAGGGTTTAAAGGTCCTCTCCTCCCATTCAATGGGGTCTCCTATGGTGGTAGGGGTGCCGCTGCAATTATATCCCATGCAGATGAAGCAACGAAAAGAATTTATTGTAAAGGTTCAATTATGAAATTTATCATGAATGTGTTAGATTAGATCTAAAAGAATATTCATGATTTATTTTGATTGAGTTATTTTCTATTATATAATTAGCAATAGGATTGCTATTTATGAAATGTGCTGATCTATTTGTGAAATGAGTCAACATATTTGGTGAACAAAAAATAAAACCTTTCAAATTTGAAAATTATTTTCGAAATGCCAAACCCTGACCCATCAGCCCAAATACTTAATTAAAAGAATTAAGTATTGTCTAGTAGGTCTAGAATTGTGAATTAAGACCTAAGATAATTGCATAAACTTGTGGATCAATGGGTTAGATGGACTAGGTCCATAATTGGGTTAGACCTAAGGTTAGCTTAAAGAAATGGACTAAATTAGAGTAATTGATCAAATCTAATCAAAAGTTGAATTAGATTAGGTCAAGGATACTATAGACTCAACTCCAATAGTTGTAGTTGAATGGGTCCATGTCTTTAACTAGACCAAGATGGACTTAATTCATGGCTACGCGGTGAAATCCTATTTAATAAGTTGATCAAATTAAAACTAATGAACCGGTTGGTGTCTAAGGTAAGTTTGGCATTTTGACCAGTGGTTTTTAAGCGGGAGCTACTCGCAGTGATTCAATCTCTGATGAGTTAATGGCTTATCCCCACCACTGATCTCACTTACCTGGCCAACCTGGTGAATTAGGTTTTGATTAGATCATTTGGTGATTAGGGCTCACCCATGTCATTAGGTAAATCAGTTTGACTGATTTAGGTGCTCCTAATGCTAGCTTTAATTAAATCCTTTTTTAATCTGACTTGGTGAAGTCAGTGGGAGGATTGAAATTGGCTGGATATTTTCTTCTCATCTATCCTTTAATAAAATCTTCAAAAATTATTAGGTCCCTAAAAATGATTAAGTTATATTGATAACTAAGTCATAGCCTCCCATTAAGTGAGTGATAATGAGTCCATTAGTTTAATAATCATTGGAGGCCCAAAGGCCTGGTGCTTATTGACTAATGGAATTATCATTCATAATATGATAATTTGGTTTGAGTCTTTCTAATGGTGGTCAGGTTGGCCGGTCAAAGTCGGGTCTGATCATTTATTGGTTCGATTCACCAAATCAAATCATGTTAATGGTTGGACCTAACCAGATCTTTTTAGTGGAGACCAAAGCCTACTGATTAGGTTCTGGGGCAAAATCAATTACTAGAAGTTGTTTAAAGAAACAACTGGTTATGAACCTACCCATAGATGCACATGGGTTGACCAACCAAAGTTGGGCTCGTGTGTAGTCTGTGTGGATTCTAGTACCCACTAAGGAATTAAAGTAATTCCTCGAATTGAAGGTTGAGGCTACCAATTCGTAAAAATACTGAGAGAAACTTTAGACTAAAGTCCAAGTCTTTAGTATTAATAATTTATGTACTAATATAGGTCTGGTTTTTCTTTATGCAGCTATGGCCACTACCCTGTCGCTCCGGTCATTATTAGATAATGACAAGCTCATGGGACCTAATTTTGATAGCTGGTATCGAAAATTAAAAATCATCCTTGAGCATGAGCGGATCCTTTATGTAGTAACAGATTCGGCACCTAAGGAGCCAGCCTCGAACGTTAGAGGGATGGTCCGAGATACTTCTCAGAAGTGCCTCAACGATCGCACCACCATTCGGTGCATTATGCTGGTGACAATGAATGATGAGTTCAGCCGCAGATTCAAGAATGCCCAGCCACAGGAGATGCTTCAAATGTTGAATGACTCTTTTGGCATGCCTGACGACATTGAAAGGCACAAAACTAGTTGTGCCATTTTCAATGCTTGGATGAGGGATGGAGCCTCAGTCACTGATCATGTACTGTACATGATCGAAATGATTGAGCGCCTAACTAAACTGGGCTTTCCCTTGCACGAGCAGCTCGGTAAGGATGCGATCCATAATTCATTACCCAAGTCCTTCCTCCCCTTCTTTACTCATTTTCGGATGACAAAGCCTGCAGTGAACTACCACAGTTTGTTGGGGTTGCTGCAGAACTTTGAGAAGGATCACCAGCTCCATAAGGAGTCGGTGAATGTTGTGAGAGGGTCTTCTTCTGGTTGTCAACCCTTTAAGAAAGGGAAGAAGAAGAACAAGAAGAAGAAGAATAAGAAGGTGCAGCTGCATGCTGGGACATCTGCACAGGGTCAGACCAAGAAGCGCAAGCCCGACCAGAGCCACATGGAGTGCTTCTTTTGCAAGAAGCAAGGGCACTGGAAGAGGAACTGTCCTCTATATATTGCTTCCCTGGATCCAAACAGGCCGAAGAAGAAGCAAGATACTTATATGATAACACCTTGTAACTTTTTCATTTGTGATACTACTGCCTGGGTATTGGATACCGAAAGCCTTTATCATATTTGCAATTCGATGCAGGATCTGCAGGTCAGTAGGAGATTTGATGAAAGCGAGAGATTTCTGAACGTTGGAGATGGAAGTAAAGTTTCAGTTCTAACATTAAGAATCATGAACCTTGTAATCAATTCTCGAAACGTAATTCTGAGTGAATGTCACTATTGTCCAAGCTTTTTATTAAATATTATTTCTGTAGGCCTTTTGGCCATGAACGGTTATCAATTTTTAATAAAAGGAAATGTTTGCAATATCATTTTGAATGGTGTTACAATGTTTGTTGGGCAACTTAATAATAGAATTTATTTTCTATCACAATCTATTAATGTGGTTCAAACCTCCGGTAAATGTCCTAGAATAGATAATGTGTCAGAAGTCTACCTTTAGCACTATAGGCTAGGTCATATCAATAAGAACAGGATAAACAGGTTGGCTCAAGAAAGAATTCTTGAAGTAGGTGATTATGAATTATTGGAACAAGATCCCAGCTCCTCCCACAGACCTTGGGTGCAGCAAAACCAGCAACGAATAAATCTGGAGTCGTCTGGACACGATCCAAGGCCCTTGACGAAATCAGCCTGGTTGCTGTCTTCTTCGTCAGCCTTTCGTTCCAGATGAAGGATGCCTCTGAAACTACCTCTAAAAAATCCAATATTTGGTACCCAATCAGATCAGACCTGGACCGAGGTCTGATAATTTGTAGATCTTAAATCAGGATATTCTAGATAGGGAAGAAGATAGATGGAGACAGACCTCGCAAATCTGTCCTGCTGCAGCCTTTCTTGTAGATCTGTTGATGGAGATCTCACCCGTGCCTCAAACGACCTCAGATCAACTCCAGATCTGAGAGAGACTTATACCAACCTCTTCTCAAGAAATTCTAGATCCTAGACCTGGTGTTTGGACACCTGCAAGAGGGGGAGAGCAGATCTGGTAGGCGGCTGCAAGGGGGAAGGGGCTAGTGCCTCCCCTTCTTCTCTTTCCTTTTATGGACTGGCGGCAAGAAACCTTAGGGTTTCTTGCTCCTGGGGCATGGAGAACTACTGAAGAGAGAGGGAGAAGAGAGAGAGAGACTTGGGAGAAAGAGTCTTCTCTTACTTGGCTCCAAATCCAACCTACACACAGTACATGTAAATATAAACACCGGGTCAAGTGACCCAAACCCAAAACTCCCTTGACCAACTCTATGGGAGATTAGGTTAATCCAAGCCCATGTACACCCATAACTCGACCTAATCTCATCTATCCTAGACCCAGACCTGGCCCATAAAGAGTTGGTCCCTTGAGGCCCACATAACATAGACCTCAAGAACCCGAAAGGCCCACAACCTTTAAACCTAGGGCCCAACTAGCCCTAGAGCCTCCATGAAGCCCTCATGAATGATGGACCTTGGCCTTAGCCTTGGTCCCCTGGGCCTTGGGCACACCATCTGGATCATAATAATCTCCACCTTGGTGTCCCAAGGCCTCAACCAGCTCCACTCTATCCTTGCGACTGTAGACCCATTTGCAGCCAATGGGCCTCTTCCCCTGTGGCAACTGCACCAATCGCCACGTCTGGTTCTGGTGGAGAGACTGCATCTCCTCGGACATCGTCTGGACCCACTGCTCTCTATCCTGGCTCTCAATAGCCTCCTGATACATATATGGATCTCCATTCACTATCACCAGGGCATATGACAGCATCTCCTCGAAGCCATATCGGTCCGATTGCCTGATGGTCCTCTTGGGCTTATGTAGGGCAACACCGATATCAGTCTTCGATCCAGCTCGCTCCTGCTGGACCTCTCCACCTCGATCATCCGTCTGAGTCCTCTCCACTTGTGGAGACACCTTAGGTAGGTGCTCCACCTAAATGTCATGTCCTCCCGTGGTACCTGCAAGAGGCAAAATCAAAGAGGTAAGCTGTCCAGCAGCGCCCTACTGGACCTCCTCCTGCTCCTGCTACTCCTCCATGCCTGCTCGCCTCCGTAGGACTGACTCCTCATCAAAAGTCACATCCTGACTAATGATGACCTTCTTTCCCAAGGGATCCCATAGCCTGTATCCCTTGACTCCTCGCGGATAGCCTAGAAATACCATCTTGAGTGATCTGGCGTCTAGCTTGCTCCGCTCACCAGCTCCAATGTGCACATAGGCCATGCACCCAAATACCCGTAGATGACCTAGTCCAACTGTCCTCCCAGACCACACCTCCTCTAGAAGCATGCCATCCAACCTAGTGTGAGGTGACCGATTGACCAAGTAACCCACTGCGTCAACTGTGTCAACCCAGAACTCCTTTGGAAGCCCTGCCTGCAGCCTCATGCATCATGCCTTTTTCAAAAGTATTCTGTTCATCCTCTCGATCACCCAATTCTGCTGTGGAGTCACCTTAATTGAGAAGTATCTCCTGATCCCACACTCCTCACAGTAATCCTGAACTCTCTGCTGGTGTACTCCCCGCCATTGTCTGACCTCAGACACTTCACACTCCTCCCCTGCTCCTTCTCCACCTCAGCTCTCCAGATCTTGAACATGGTGAAGACCTCTGACTTCTCTCTCATGAAGTAAATCCAGAGCTTCCTTGAGAAATCATCAATCAGGGTCATGAAGTATCTGGCCCCATTCCTAGCTAAAACTGGGGCTGGTCCCCATACATCCGTGTGTACTAACTCCAGAGGGGCTGCACTGCGGGCTGTACTGATGTTGAACTGAACTCTCCTTTGCTTTCCCATCTGGCAAGGCTCACAGATCTCCCCTGTAGCACCATCCTCCAGATCAGAGATGAGTCCTCTCCTGCTCAACTCCCTCAGCCCTCTGTCACCCATGTGGCCTAGGCGGTAGTGCCACATCCTGTAAGCCCCCTGCTAGTCCTGTGCTGCAGCTACTGCATCAGACTCTTCGATCACCACAGTGTTGGGAAATGTGTCCCAAAAAGCCAATCGTCAAGCTGTTGACAGTTGAGCAACCAAGTATTGTAATTGATTTGTTAATAAATAAAATATATTTGGCATTTTCATCATAAGCTTTCATCTTCTAATGAACTCCGTTGTTATGATGAAGTCCTTAGGACTATTTAGATTCGATAAAGAGAGGATTTATCGATTAGTCCTTAAAACTGTTCACGACCAAATGATAAGCTGTTAATAAGGACGACAGCTTCTATCGAGCATAGGTCGCTGTAGGCCATATGGGTTGATTTTCCTCTTAACCAAGGAGTGTGGAGACACTGGTATGGCATACAGGTGAGATATAAGGGTACATCGTCATTGAACGTGACCAACTCTAGAGCATTCTGCTGTCGAGAATGTCTCTGATGGGATATAGGTATAAGTGTCCCTTAGACTTGAGATCACCTCAGTGACTTGCAAGCAACTCACTGTGCTTTGGTACTGGACTAACTGAATTTCTAATTCAGGGACGGAAGGCTTCTGGGCACAGTCAAGTACTTGCGAAGTCAGAGTGTGATCGAGATGGGATTGACCACTCCAAGAGTTGGAGAAGAATGAGTCGCTGTATTTCAATTTAGCAAAACCTTGGCCAGGGTAATCCATCAGATGGATTTGATATTTTGAAATACAATGTGGACAACCTGATCAGAGTTGACAGTTGAGCTCTGGGGTGTCCTATGATCATTTTGGTCAAGGGGATGAATTATATGAAAACTATATCCGCATGGGTTCTAAGGATGTTGTTCTACACATTCGACCTATCCGGACGTCGGGTACCATTGCTAGATGGTCACTTCGATTGGTGTAGGAATTTATTTCTATGCTACCGGCTTAGGTTCGGACCTATGAGGTCACACACATTAGAGTTCATGATCCGATCGGATGGTTGATCAACGATTAAGAATCATTATAGGGTTAAATAATCAATACGATTGACATTTAACCCAGTGCAAGTGTTGCAGGAGGATCGATTAGCAATTTGATTGCTAATTGGCTTAATTTGATTAAGCCAATGGGCTGAGATTAAGTCTAATTAAATATGATTTAATTAGATTTGGTTTGGGCTTGATTGGATCAAGTCCAATTGGTTTATTGGATAAGCCAAGTGCAAGGAAAGACTAGTCCTAGTTCAACTAGGACTTGGGTCAATCTAATTTCTAATTTGATTAAAAAATTAAATCAGATTTAAATCTAATTTAAATCTGATTAAATTAGGTTCTTAATTGGGTTAAGACCTATTTTAATTGGGTTGATCTAATTTTGATTTGATTTGGTTTGGGAAACCAAATTAAAACAAGTTATGAGACAGAATCCTAGTAGGACTAGGATTCCACCTTGCGCCACATAAACCTTCTCCACGCCCTCTCTCTTATTCAACGCCAATCTCCACTTATTTTGTGCGACAAAAGCCCTCTCCCAGATCTCTCCCACATTCACAAAAGGTCTCCTCTCTTCTTTCTTACATGGAAGGTGATTTGGATCAAATCTAAAAGGAATAAGTTTGGATTTTGAATTCTATGAGATAGAGTTTTAGAAATCCAAAACTCTTTCAATTTTGCACCGAATTTATCCAAATTTATTTTGGAATTTTCGTGGCTTTTAGGGTTTACATTGTACACCATTTTCTGATGATCCATCCACGAAAATATGAAGGAGGTGCTCAAGAGTTGGGCGTCCCTTTAATTGCCATGTTTGGATAAGCCTTGACTAGGTGTTTGACCTAGATAATGAATCTATCATATCTCTCTATATAAGATGAGTTTCTTCATAAAGTTTTAAGGGGAGATAGATATTTGAGAGACCTTTCTGTCATCCAAAAATCAGAGAGAAATACCTTTGGGTCGTGGAGATATAAAAGATGCAAGTTTGGGTGTCTAGAGAGAAAAACGTGAAGAAGAAGAGGGTCTTCTTCTAGGGTTTTTATTTTCATATCTTTCCTCCTTCCATCTTGAGTTTCCTGAGAGCGTCTCAGATTTGAAACTCCTCCTTCTACTTTCCATCTTTGGAAGAGTCCAAATCAAGAAGAAGGAGGCACCTGATCAACCATCAAAGAAGGATCAGCGCAGTACTAGCATACTGTGCTGATTTCCTGAAGCAGGACTTCTGATCGAGATTCGTGGGCTCGTGTGGACGACTCCTAGAGGCCGGACACGTGTGCGGCTTGGAACATCATCCTTAAGCCCGGATCAGTGAGGTTAGAGCATCTAACTTGCAAGGTAATAGATCTGTTCTATTGTTTAATACATACATTAGATGTAGTATAGAAACATGTTGATATGATCAACATGTAGTTCATGCTATATTTATATATTTTAATTTCTGATTTAATGTCATGTAATAATCATGTAATAGGATCTTAGATCTAAGAATTTTTTGATCTTAGAAAATAAATTTTGATTTATTTTAGTCTTCCGCTGTATGATCTTGAAAAAGTTTCAAGATCTAACCCTGAAACCCTAGATTTGGTTCCTACAATTGGTATCAGAGCCTAGGTTTTTTATTACATGATTATTTATACATGCTTAGATTATTTTTTAGATTAGATCTAATTTATAATCTGATTATTAAATCTGAAATTAAAATTTTAGATCAATCACAAACTGCAAGGTTGTCCTGCTGTAAGGTTTACCCCTTACAGTGCAAAGGTTGTCCTAGTTTGTGTAGATCTATCTTTAATCATAAATTTATTAGATATGATCTAGATTAAATTTATGATTTATTAGATTTAAAAGATGTTTAAATCTGAAATAAAATCTCTTTGTTAATAATTTTTGTGCAAAGAAATTGTTTAAAGTTGAAATTGTTTCAATTACATGAACCTGTTTAGATTAGATCTAAAGTAGTTTCATGTTTATTTCACTTGCATCTTGATTATGAATCAAACATGCAATATGATTGATAGAATCATATTGTAAAATTATTTTACAAATATGAAAATTATTTTTTGAAAAGCCAAACCCAACCCTCAGCCCAAAACTTAATTAAGAATTAAGAAGTTGTTTGATTAGGTTCTAGGATTGTGAATTGAAGAACCTAAGACACAAATCATAACAACGTTGGGTTAATGGGTTAGTGGGAATTAGGTCCATTAATTGGGTTAGACCTATGGTTAGATTAAAGATGGACTTAATTAGAGAATTGACTAAATCTAATCAATTGTTGTCTTAGATTAGGTCAAGGATTCTCTAGATCAATTACAATAGTTGTAGTTGGTCAAGTCCATGTCTTTAACGAGAACCAAATGGACTTGATTCTTGGCTAAGCGGTCTAGCACGAACTGTTAGGTTGATCTAATCGAAACTAATTAAACCAGTTGGTATCTAAGGTAAACCAGACCGGTGGTTTTTAATTGGGAGCCCGCTTACCTGACCATTTCTGATGGTGTCTAAGGCAAGCTTTGGCAGACCCTCCCACTGATCGAACTTACCTGGCCTCTTGGTGAAATTATGTTTTGATTGGATCACTTGACTATTCGAGCTGACCCATGTCAGCTAGGTAAATCAGTGTGACTGATTTAGGTGCTCCTAGACCAGCCCTTTTAATGGTCTCCCTTAAGCTGACTTGGTGAAGCCAGTGGGAGGATCATGATAAGCTGGTTCATCTGACCTCATCCTCTATATTATTTAAATCCTCTAAAATTATTAGGTCCTTAAAATGATAAAGTTATGGAGATAACTGAGTCATAGCCTCCCATTAAGGTGTTTGATAATGAGTCCATGAACTCAATAATCATTGCAGACCCAAAGGCCTGGTGCTTGTTGACTAATGGAATTATCACTCATCATATGACGACTTGGAAGTATCTCTCTAATGGTGGTTAGGTGAGCCAACCAAAGTTGGGCTTAATCATTCGTTGGTTAGATACACCAAGTATGATCATGTTAATGGTTGGACCTAACTGGATCCTTACAGTGGAGGCCAAAGCCTACTGATTAGGTTTCTGGGGCAAAATTAAAATTACTAGAAATTATTTAGAGAAATAATTGGTTATGAACCTACCCTTAGATGTACATGGGTTGGCCAACCAAAGTTGGGCTTGTGTGCAGTCTAAGTGGATTCTAGTACCCGCTAAGGAATTAGGATAATTCCTCGAATTGAAGGTAGAGGCTACCAATTCGAATAAAATAGTGGGAGAAATCTTTTGATTAAAGTCCAAATCTTTAGGTTTAATGAATCAATTACTAATTAGGTTATGGTTCTCCTTTGTGCAAATATGGCCACTTTCCTATCGCTCCGATCATTGTTGGACAATGATAAGTTGGTGGGACCCATCTTCGATAGCTGGTACCAAAAGTTGAAGATAGTCCTGGAGCATGAACGGATCCTATATGTGATAATAGATCCTGCACCTAAGGAGCCAGCTGTCAATGCACGTGGAACAATCAGAGACACTTACCAGAAGTGGCTCAGTGATCGGACCACGGTGCGCTGTATCATGTTGGCTATCATGAGCGACGAGTTCAGTCGCAGATTCGAGACGGCTCAGCCAAAGGACAAGCTTCAAGTGTTGGAGGATGCTTTTGGCACACCCGATGACGTGGAGAGGCACAAGACTAGTTGTGCCATCTTCAACGCCAAAATGCGGGATGGTGCCTCTGTCACTGATCATGTATTGTACATGATCGAGCTGATGGAATGATTGAGCAAGCTCGACTTTTCCTTGCATGAGCAGCTTGGGAAAGATGCAATACTGAACTCGCTGCCCATGTCTTATCTCCCATTCCTCACTCATTATAGAATGACAAAGCCTGAAGAGAACTACCACGGGTTACTGGGGTTGCTTCAGAACTTTGAGAAGGATCACCAACTTCATAAGGAGTCGGTGAATTTAGTGGGAGGTTCGTCTTCTGGTTCTCGACCTTTTAAGAAAGGGAAGAAGAACAAGAAGAAGAAAGTAAAGAAGGTGCAAGTTCAGGCTAGGACATCAGTGCAGAGCCAGACCAAAAAGGTCAAGCCTGATAAGAGTCTATTCTACTGGCAAGCACCCTAGATTAGATAGTGTGTCAGATATCTACTTATGGCACTGTAGGCTAGGTCATATAAACAAGAACAGAATAAACAGGTTGACTCAAGAGGGAATCCTCGAAGTTAGTGATTGTGAATCACTTCCAACCTGTGAGTTCTGTCTTCTTGGTAAAATGACCAAGTCACCTTTTACTGAAAAAGGTGAGAGAGCTACTGAGCTCTTGAGCCTAGTACATACTGATGTATGTGGGCCCATGAGCACCAGTGCTAGAGGTGGATATTTTTACTTCATAATCTTCACGGATGACCTATCCCGATATGGATATGTCTATCTGATGAAACATAAGTCGGATTCATTTGAAATGTTCAAACGATTCTGAAGTGAAGTAGAAAAATAAACTGGGAAGAGTATTAAAACTCTTCGATCTGATCGAGGAGGAGAATACCTTTCTAGTGAGTTTCTTACATATCTAGGAGAGAATGGGATTCTCTCCCAATGGACTCCTCCAGGAACACCACAGCATAATGGTGTGTTTGAAAGGAGGAATCGAACTTTGTTAGACATGGTCCGATCCATGATGGGTTTTTGCTAGCTTGCTGATATCCTTCTGGGGATATGCACTCGAATCGGCTTGTTATTTGTTAAATAGGATTTCAAGTAAGTCTGTAATTAAGACTCCATATGAGATATGGACAGGGCGTAAGCCAGTACTTTCACACCTTAGAGTCTGAGGGTGCCCGGCCTATGTCAAACGATTAGTCACAGACAAACTTGGACCTAGGTCTGACAAATGCTCATTCATAGGGTACCCCAAAGAGACAAAAGAATATTTTTTCTACCATGCTGATGAACAAAAGGTGTTCGTCAGCCTTAAGGCAATCTTTTTAGAAAAGGAGTTCCTTGGTGAAGGAACCGTTGCCTCTAAGGTTGAACTTGATGAAGTTCAACAGGTAGAAGGACCGACACCAATAGCTGAACCTGAGTCGGATATGATTAGATCAGATCCGGAGCCCAATATATCGTACCATTAAGGCGATCTGGTAGAGTACCGCGTCAGCCGGATAGATACTACGGTTTCTTGGTCTGGGACGGTGATCCCATCGAACTTGATGAGAATAATGAGGATCCGATCACCTATATGGATGCTATGCAGAGACCTGATTCTGAGAAATGGCTTGAAACCATGAAATCCGAAATGGAGTCCATGAAGGTCAACGATGTATGAACATTGGTTGACCCACCTGAAGGGGTTAAACCCATTGGGTATAAATGGATCTTCAAAAGGAAGAGGGGCACAGACGGAAAGGTGGAGACCTATAAAACCCGTCTGGTCGCCAAGGGGTATCGTCAACGTTATGGTATTGACTATGACGAGATGTTTTTCCCTGTGGCAATGCTCAAATCCATTCAGATAATACTTGCAATAGCTGCCCATCTGGATTATGAGATCTAGCAAATGGATGTAAAGACAGCCTTCCTGAATGGAGAGCTGACCGAAGAGGTGTATATGATACAACCTGAGGGGTTTACATCCACAGATGAGTCTAAGGTGTGCAAGCTTCAGAGATCCATTTATGGATTGAAGCAAGCTTCTCGGAGTTGGAACATGCATTTTGATAAGGTGATCAAAATGTATGGCTTCATTAAGAATGGAGAAGAGCCCTGCATCTATAAATGGGCAAATGGTCCAGTTGTGGTATTCCTTGTCTTGTACGTAGATGACATTCTCTTAATCGGAAATGACATCCCCGCACTACAGGGAATAAAAGTTTGGTTGTCATCACAAGTCTCCATGAAGGACTTGGGTGAAGCATCCTACATCCTAGGGATGAAGATCTATAGGGATAGATCTAAAAGGATGCTTGGGTTATCCCAGTCCATGTAGATAGACACTGTGCTGAAGAGGTTCAGCATGGAGAATTCCAAGAAGGGCTATCTACCGATAGGCCAAGAAATTTCTCTCTCTAAGAAGGATTATCCGACAACTCCTGAAGAGAGAGAGCGTATGAGTAGAGTCCCATATGCTTCAGCCGTGGGATCTATCATGTACGCCATGACATGTACAAGACCAGATGTGGCATACTCACTAGGAGTAGTGAGTAGATACCAATCTGATCCTGAAGAAAATCACTGGAAAGTGGTTAAAGCCATCCTTAAGTATTTGAGAAATACTAAGGACCAATGGTTGGTTTATGGCGAGTCAGATCTGAAACTTGTGGGGTTCACAGACTCCAGCTTCCAATCTGACCATGATGGCAGCAGGAGCGTGTCGGGTTATATCTTTACTCTAAATAGTGGATCCATCTACTGGAAGAGTTCTAAGCAGCATACTGTGGCAAACTCTGTTTGTGAAGCGGAGTATATCGCAGCATCAGATGCCGCGAAGGAGGCTGTGTGGCTGAGGAAATTCATCAACGAGCTCAGAGTAGCACCCTCCCTCGATGGTCCGGTCCTGCTCTATTATGACAGCACTGGTGCCATAGCTCAGGTGAAGGAACCCAAAGCACATCAGCGGACGAAGCACATCTTGCACCGCTTCCACCTGGTCCGAGAGATCGTGGATCGAGGTGATGTCGATCTTCAGAAGATTGACGGAAAGGAGAATCTAGCCGACCCCTTCACTAAAGCCCTGGCAATAAAGGAGTTCGACAACCACAAGTCGAAGATGGGTATTAGATACTGTGCCGAGTGGCTTTAGGACAAGTGGGAGTTGTTGGGAAATATGTCCCAAAAAGCCAATCGTCAAGCTGTTGACGGTTGAGCAACCAAGTATTGTAATTGATTTGTTAATAAATAAAATATATTTGGCATTTTCATCATAAGCTTTCATCTTCTAATGAACTCCGTTGTTATGATGAAGTCCTTAGGACTATTTAGATTCGATAAAGAGAGGATTTATCGATTAGTCCTTAAAACTGTTCATGACCAAATGATAAGCTGTTAATAAGGACGACAGCTTCTATCGAGCATAGGTCGCTGTAGGCCATATGGGTTGGTTTTCCTCTTAACCAAGGAGTGTGGAGACACTGGTATGGCATACAGGTGAGATGTAAGGGTACATCATCATTGAACGTGACCAACTCCAGAGCATTCTGCTGTCGAGAATGTCTCTGATGGGATATAGGTATAAGTGTCCCTTAGACTTGAGATCACCTCAGTGACTTGCAAGCAACTCACTGTGCTTTGGTACTGGACTAACTGAATTTCTAATTCAGGGACGGAAGGCTTCTGGGCACAGTCAAGTACTTGCGAAGTCAGAGTGTGATCGAGATGGGATTGACCACTCCAAGAGTTGGAGAAGAATGAGTCGCTGTATTTCAATTTAGCAAAACCTTGGCCAGGGTAATCCATCAGATGGATTTGATATTTTGAAATACAATGTGGACAACCTGATCAGAGTTGACAGTTGAGCTCTGGGGTGTCCTATGATCATTTTGGTCAAGGGGATGAATTATATGAAAACTATATCCGCATGGGTTCTAAGGATGTTGTTCTACACATTCGACCTATCCGGACGTCGGGTACCATTGCTAGATGGTCACTTCGATTGGTGTAGGAATTTATTTCTATGCTACCGGCTTAGGTTCGGACCTATGAGGTCACACACATTAGAGTTCATGATCCGATCGGATGGTTGATCAACGATTAAGAATCATTATAGGGTTAAATAATCAATACGATTGACATTTAACCCAGTGCAAGTGTTGCAGGAGGATCGATTAGCAATTTGATTGCTAATTGGCTTAATTTGATTAAGCCAATGGGCTGAGATTAAGTCTAATTAAATATGATTTAATTAGATTTGGTTTGGGCTTGATTGGATCAAGTCCAATTGGTTTATTGGATAAGCCAAGTGCAAGGAAAGACTAGTCCTAGTTCAACTAGGACTTGGGTCAATCTAATTTCTAATTTGATTAGAAAATTAAATCAGATTTAAATCTAATTTAAATCTGATTAAATTAGGTTCTTAATTGAGTTAAGACCTATTTTAATTGGGTTGATCTAATTTTGATTTGATTTGGTTTGGGAAACCAAATTAAAACAAGTTATGAGACAGAATCCTAGTAGGACTAGGATTCCACCTTGCGCCACATAAACCTTCTCCACGCCCTCTCTCTTATTCAACGCCAATCTCCACTTATTTTGTGCGACAAAAGCCCTCTCCCAGATCTCTCCCACGTTCACAAAAGGTCTCCTCTCTTCTTTCTTACATGGAAGGTGATTTGGATCAAATCTAAAAGGAATAAGTTTGGATTTTGAATTCTATGAGATAGAGTTTTAGAAATCCAAAACTCTTTCAATTTTGCACCGAATTTATCCAAATTTATTTTGGAATTTTCGTGGCTTTTAGGGTTTACATTGTACACCCTTTTCTGGTGATCCATCCATGAAAATATGAAGGAGGTGCTCAAGAGTTGGGCATCCCTTTACTTGCCATGTTTGGATAAGCCTTGACTAGGTGTTTGACCTAGACAAGGACTCTATCATATCTCTCTATATAAGATGAGTTTCTTCGTAAAATTTTAAGGGGAGATAGATGTTTGAGAGACTTTTCTGCCATCCAAAAATAAGAGAGAAATACCTTTGGGTCGTGGAGATATAAAAGATGCAAGTTTGGGTGTCTAGAGAGAAAAACGTGAAGAAGAAGAGGGTCTTCTTCTAGGATTTTTATTTTCATATCTTTCCTCCTTCCATCTTGAGTTTCCTGAGAGCGTCTCAGATCTGAAACTCCTCCTTCTACTTTCCATCTTTGGAAGAGTCCAAATCAAGAAGAAGGAGGCACCTGATCAACCATCAAAGAAGGATCAGCGCAGTACTAGCATACTGTGCTGATTTCCTGAAGCAGGACTTCTGATCGAGATTCGTGGGCTCGTGTGGATGACTCCTAGAGGCCAGACGCGTGTGCGGCTTGCAACATCATCCTTAAGCCCGGATCAGTGAGGTTAGAGCGTCTAACTTGCAAGGTAATAGATCTGATCTATTGTTTAATACATACATTAGATGTAGTATAGAAACATGTTGATATGATCAACATGTAGTTCATGCTATATTTATATATTTTAATTTTTGATTTAATGTCATGTAATAATCATGTAATAGAATCTTAGATCTAGGGATTTTTTGATCTTAGAAAATAAATTTTGATTTATTTTAGTCTTCCGCTGTATGATCTTGAAAAAGTTTCAAGATCTAACCCTGAAACCCTAGATTTGGTTCCTTCACACAGATCCCTCCATGCGATAGAGGTTATTATCCAACCTCCTATCTCTCATCACCACCATAGCTCCATTGGAGATGTTCAGTACTCCGCTTCTAGCCCTACTACTGAAGCTGTATCCACTGCGCTCCAAGTAGCCTAGTGACACCAGATTCTTTTCCAGCTCCGGGATGTGCTTTACATTTGTCAATGTCCTCACGATCCCATCAAACATCCTCACCCTGACTGTCCCTATCCCAGCCACCTCGTAAGGATGATTGTCGCCTAGAGTCACTGATCCCTCATCTGTCTTGGTGTATGTCGCAAACCAAGACCTGTGTGGTGTGTAGTGATGTGATTACGCAGAGTCTAGTATCCACTCCTCTATGTAATGCCTGTGACCATCTGATACCACAAGTAGATCATCCTCCACCTACTGCCTAGCAACTACACTCACTAATTCTGAGCCACTTCTTTCTCCCTTCTTGCTCTTCCATAGTGGACATTCTTGCTTGAAGTTCCCGAACTCGTTGTACTTGAAGCATTTCATCTCTTTCTTTCCCTTCCTGGACTTGGACCGCCCCCTGGACTTGCTTCTGCCTCTGCCTCTACCTGTCCTCTCTCCTACTACCAAACCCTCCTGGGGAGCCCGATCTCTGATCAACTTTTTCCTCTGCTCATTCGACCTCAGCACCGAGACTATGTCCTCATACTCCAGAGTCTCCTTGCTGTAGAGCAGTGTAGTCACCAAAGAATCATATGATCCGGGCAGCGAACATAGAAGCAATAGAGACTTGTCCTCCTCATCCAGCTTCACCCCGATATTCACCAACTCCGTGCACAACTAGTCGAACCTCTGAATGTGGCCAATCACATCAGATCCCTCCTGCATCCGAAGACTGTACAACCTCTTCTTCAGCATCAGCTTGTTGCACATATTCTTCCCCATATACATGGTGTGCAACTTCGACCAAAGGCCCTTCAGGGTCTTTTCTTCCAGCATCGAATACAACGCTGCATCCGCCAAACATCCTCTGATCACCGAGCTGCTTTCTTCTCCAACGATGCCCACTGTCTATCTGTCATTCTCTCAGGCTTCTCATCCAAAGCCTGATCAGATCTGCTTGCACCAGAAGATCCTCCATCTGGATTTTCCACATGAAAAAATTTTTTTTGCCATCAAACTTCTCAAACTCGACCTTCATATTGCTGCCCATGATTGGATCCAAGCCAAACAAGCAATATAAAATTGAGAAGTGTAGAATATACCTTGATGGTACCTTGCTAAAAACTTTCAGCACTTGGGATCTTCAACTTCTCATGCTTGGAACTACTTCCTCACCATCGTGGCTCTGATACCAACTATTGGAGCATGATCCTGGCTCCCCCCATGGACCTTGGGTGCAGTAGAACCAGCAACGAATAAATCTGGAGTCATCTGGACATGATCCAAGGCCCTTGACGAAATCAGTCCGGTTGCTGTCTTCTTCATCAGCCTTTCGTTCCAGATGAAGGATGCCTCTGAAACTACCTCTAAAAAATCCAAGATCTGGTATCCAACCAGATCAGACTCGGATCAAGGTCTTTCAATTTATAGATCTTGAATTGGGATATTCTAGATAGGGAAGAAGATAAATGGAGACAGACCTCGCAGATCTGTCCTGCGGCAGCCTTTCTTGTAGATCTGTTGATGGAGATCTCACCCGCACCTCAAACGACCTCAGATCAACTCCAAATCTGAGATGGACTTGTACCAACCTCTTCTCAAGAGATTTCAGGTCTTGGACCTAGTGTTTGGGCACCTGCAAGAGGGGGAGAGCAGATCTGGTAGGTGGTTGCAAGGGGGAAGGGGCTAGCGCCTCCCCTTCTTCTCTTTCCTTTTATGGACTGGCGGCAAGAAACCCTAGGGTTTCTTGCTCCTGGGGCATGGAGAAATGCTAGAGAGAGAGGAAGAAGAGAGAGAGAGACTTGGGAGAAAGAGTCTTCTCTTACTTGGCTCCAAATCCAACCTATACACAGTACATGTATATATAAACACCGGGTCAAGTGACCCAAACCCAAAACTCCCTTGACCAACTCTATGGGAGATTAGGTTAACCCAAGCTCATGTACACCCATGATTCAACCTAATCTCACTTATCCTGGGCTCAGACCTGGCCCATAAAGTGTTGGTCCCTTGAGGCCCACATAACCTAGACCTCAAGAACCCGAAAGGCCCACAGCCTTTAAACCTAGGGCCCAACTAGCCCTAGAGCCTCCATGAAGCCCTCATGAATGATGGACCTTTTAACCTTGGTCCCCTGGGCCTTGGGCACACCACCTGGATCATAACATGAATCACTTCCAACCTGTGAGTCCTGTCTTCTTGGTAAAATGATCAAATCACCTTTTACTGGAAAAGGTGAGCGAGCCAGTAAACTCTTGGGTTTGGTACATTCTGATGTATGTGGACCCATGAGCTCAAGTGCAAGAGGTGGATATTTCTACTTCATAACCTTCACAGATGACCTATCGAGGTATGGGTATGTCTATTTAATGAAGCATAAATTGAAGTCGTTTGAAATGTTTAAACTACTTCGAAATAAGGTAGAAAAACAAACTGAAAAGTGTATTAAAACTCTTCGATCTGATCGAGGAGGTGAATACCTTTCCAATGATTTTCTGACATATCTTGGAGAGAATAGGATTTTCTCTCAGTGGACTCCTCTTGGAACACCACAACATAATGGTGTATCTGAAAGGAGGAATCGGACCTTGTTAGACATGGTTCGATCCATGATGGGGTTTGCTGGTCTGTCGATCTTTCTCTGGGGATATGCGCTCGAATCGGCTTGTTACCTTCTAAATAGAGTTTCGAGTAAGTCTGTAACCAAAACGCCATATAAGATATGGATAGGACGTAAGCCAGTACTCTCGTACCTTAGGATTTGGGGGTATCCGGCTTATGTTAAACGTTTAATTACGGACAAGCTTGGACCTAGGTCTGACAAGTGTAATTTTATAGGGTACCCAAAAGAGACCAAAGGGTATTACTTCTACCTAGCTGATGAGCAAAAAGTATTTGTCAGCCTTAAGGCAATCTTTTTGAAAAGGAGTTTCTTGGTGAAGGGACTGTTGCCTCTAAGGTCGAACTTGACGAAGTTCGGCAGGTGGAAAAACCGACACAAGTTGCTGAACCAGAACCAGATTTGGTTAGATCAGATCCGGAGCCCATTGTTCAAACACCCTTAAGGCGATCTGGTAGAGTACCACATCAACCGGACAGATACTATGGTTTCTTGGTCCGAGATGGCGATCCTATCGAACTTGATGAAAATGATGAGGATCCGATCACCTACATGGATGCAATGTAGAGACCCGACTCTGAGAAATGGCTGGAGGCCATGAAATCTGAAATGGAGTCTATGAAGGTCAACGATGTATGGACATTGGTTGACCCACCCGAAGGAGTAAAACCCATAGGGTGTAAGTGGATCTTCAAGAGGAAGAGAGGCACAGACGGAAAGGTGAAAACCTATAAAGCCCGTCTGGTTGCCAAGGGATATCGTCAACATTATGGTATAGAGTATGACGAGATGTTTTCTCCTGTGGCAGTGCTCAAATCCATTCAGATTATGCTTGCGATAGCTTCCCATCTGGACTATGAAATCTGACAGATGGATGTGAAGATAGCTTTCCTAAACGGAGAGCTAGATGAAGAGGTGTATATGATACAACCTAAAGGATTCACATCCACAGATGAGTCTAAGGTGTGTAGGCTACAGAGGTCCATTTATGGACTTAAGCAGGCATCACGGAGTTGGAACATACGTTTTGATAAGACGATCAAGACGTATGGCTTCGTTAAGAATGGAGAAAAGCCATGCATTTATAAGTGGGCTAATGGTCCAGTAGTAGTATTTCTTGTATTGTATGTAGATGACATTCTCTTAATCGAGAATGATGTCCCTGCATTACAGGGAATAAAGATTTGGCTGTCGTCACAGTTCTCCATGAAAGATCTGGGAGAAGCTTCCTACATCCTAGGGATGAGGATCTATAGGGATAGATCTAAAAGGTTGCTTGGTTTATCCCAGTCTACGTACATTGATACTATGCTGAAGAGGTTCAGCATGAAGAATTCTAAGAAAGGCTATCTTCCAATAGGCCATGAAATTTCTCTCTCGAAGAGGAATTGTCTGACAACACCTCAAGAGAGAGAGCGTATGGGTAGGATTTCATATGCTTCGGCAGTGGAATTTATCATGTACGCCATGACATGTACACGACCAGATGTGGCATACTCACTAGGGGTAGTGGGTAGATACCAATCTGATCCAGGGGAGAATCACTAGAAGGTTATTAAAACCATCCTGAAGTATTTAAGAAATACTAAGGACCAGTGGCTTGTTTATGGTGAATCGGACTTGAGACTATTGGAGCATGATTTTGGCTCCTCCCATGGACCTTGGTGCAGCAGAATCAGCAACGAACAAATCTGGAGACTTCTGAACTCAATTGAAGGCCCTTGACGAAATTAGCCTGGTTGTTGTCTTCTTCGTCAGCCTTTCGTTCCAGATGAAGAATGCCTCTAAGATCACCTCTAAAAATCCAAGATCTGGTACCCAACTAGATCAGACCTGGATCGAGGTCTTCCAATTCATAGATCTCAAATCAGAGTATTCTAGATAGGGAAGAAGGTAGATAGAAATAGACCTTGCAGATCTATCCTGCTGTAGCCTTTCTGTAGATCTGTTGATGGAGATCTCACCCGTGCCTCAAACGACCTCAGATCAACTCCAGATTTGAGAGAAACTTGTACCAACCTTTTCTTTCCTTTTTGGGACCTGGCAGCAAGAAACCTTAGGGTTTCTTGCTCCTGGGGCATGGAGAATTGCTGGAGAGAGAGGGAGAAGAGAGAGAGAGACTTGGGAGAAAGAGTTGTGTATTCCTTGGCTTAATCAAATCTATACAGTACATGTATATATAAACACAGGGTCAAGTGACCCAAACCCAAAACTCTCTTGACCAACTCTATGGGAGATTAGGTTAACCCAAGCCCATGTTCACCCAGGACTCGACCTAATCTCACCTATCCTGGGCCCAGACCTGGCCCATAAAGAGTTGATCCCTTGAGGTCCACATAACCTAGACCTCAAGAACTCGAAAGGCCCACAGCCTTTCAACCTAGGGCCCAACTAGCCCTAGAACCTCCATGAAGCCCTCATGAATGATGGACCTTGGCCTTAGTCTTGGTCCCCTGGGCCTTGGGCACACCACCTGGATCACAACAATCTCCACCTTGGTGTCCCAAGGCCTCAACCAGCTCCACCCTGTCCATCAGCCAAATCAGCTCAACACATCTTTGAAAGTTGTCCCATGAAAGTACCTTCGTAAGTGCATCAGCTGGGTTCTCCTTGGTGTGTACCTTTACCAGCTTCACCTCGCCATCCTCCACAAGCTCCCTGATCTGATGATACCGAATGTCGATGTGCTTTGTCCTTGCATGATAGACTGAGTTCTGTACTAATAGAAGTGCACTCTAGCTGTCACCGTGCACTCTAATGGCCTCCTGAGTAAGGCCCATCTCCGTCAACAAACCCTTCAGCCAAATTGCCTCCTTAGCTGCTTCCGTTAGCCCGATGTATTCCGCCTCTGTAGTGGATAGGGCCGTGATAGGCTGCAGACTCGATCTTCAAGAAATAGGACCTCCATACAGGCTAAAGATGAAGCCTGTCTAGACCTCCGGGTATCCACATCTCCATCGAAGTCTGTATCTACATAACCACCAATCAGCCCCTGAGCCTCCTTGAACATGTCAGAGTATCCCACTGCACCTCCTCACTGTCCGTAGCAGATGCCAACTCCAACTGAACCCGCCAGGTATCTGAATATCCACTTCAGAGCTCTCTAGTGCTCCCTACCAGGCTGCGCCATGAACATGCTAACCTGACTTACTGCATGAGCGATGTCTGGCCTACAACAGACCATCGCATACATCAAGCTCCCAACTCCTGAAGCATAAGAAACTGTCTCCATCTCCTGAGCCTCCAACTCAGTCTGTGGCGCCATGGTCTTTGAGAGTCTGAAATGACCGACAAGTGGCAGCTCCATCGGCTTTGCTCCCTTCATCCCGAACCTCTCTAAGACCTTCTGTATGTAGCCCCTCTGAGATAGATGCAGCACCCTCTGAGCTCGGTCTCTGAAAATCTCCATGCCTAGGATCTTCTTTGCAGGGCCCAAATCTTTCATCTCAAACTCCTGAGATAAGGATGCCTTTAGATCCTGCACAACCTTCCTACTCTTGCATGCTATAAGCATGTCATCCACATACAAGAGTAGGAACACCCTAGAACCATCCTCAAGAGACTGAACATAAACACAGAGATCAAACTCGCACCTAGAAAGTCCAATGCTGCGCACATAGGAGTCGAACCGCTTGTACCATTGCCTCGGCGACTGCTTCAGCCCGTACAGCGACTTCTGCAACAGACAAACCTTTCCCTCTGATCCTGGATCCCTGAAATCGGGTGGCTGCTCCATGTAAATCCTCTCCTCCAAATGCACATGGAGGAATGCCATCTTGACATCCATCTGCTCCAGCTCTAAATCCTGAGCTGCTACAATGCTCAGCAATACTCTGATGGAAGTATGTCTGACGATGGGAGAGAAGACCTCGTTGAAGTCGATGCCTTCCTTCTGGGAGTATCCCTTGGCCACTAACCTTGCCTTGAATCTGATACCTCCCTGCTCTGAAGGCCCTTCCTTGCGACTGTAGACCCATTTGCAGCCAATGGGCCTCTTCCCCTGTGGCAACTGCACCAATCGTCATGTCTGGTTCTGGTGGAGAGACTGCATCTCCTCAGACATCACCTGGACCCACCGCTCTCTATCCTGGCTCTCAATAGCCTCCTGATACGTATATGGGTCTCCATTCACTGTCACCAGGGCATATGACAGCATCTCCTCGAAGCCATATCGGTCCGGTTGCCTGATGGTCCTCTTGGGCTTGTGTAGGGCAACATCGATATCAGTCCTCGATCCAGCTCGCTCCTGCTGGACCTCTCCACCTCGATCATCCATCCGAGTCCTCTCCACTTGTGCAGACACCTTAGGTTGGTGCTCCACCTGAATATCATATCCTCCAGTAGTACCTTCAAGAGGCAAAATCAAAGAGGTAAGCTGTCCAGCAGCACCCTGCTGGACCTCCTCCTGCTGCTCCTCCATGCCTACTCGCCTCTGTAGGACTGACTCCGAATCAAAAGTCACATTCCGACTAATAATGACCTTCTTTTCCAAGGGATCCCACAGCTTGTATCCCTTAACTCCTCATGGATAGCCTAGAAATACCATCTTGCGTGATCTGGCATCTAGCTTGCTCCGCTCACCAGCTCCAATGTGCACATAGGCCGTGCACCCAAATACCCGTAGATGGCCCAGCCCAACTGTCCTCCCAGACCATACCTCCTCTGGAAGCCTGCCACCCAACCTGGTGTGAGGTGATCGATTGATCAAGTAACCGGCTGCGTCAACTGTGTCAACCCAGAATGCCTTTGGAAGCCCTGCCTGCAGCCTCATGCATCGTGCCTTTTTCAGAAGTGTTCTGTTAATCCTCTCGGCCACCCCATTCTACTGTGGAGTCCCCTTAACTGAGAAGTATCTCCTGATCCCACACTCCTCACAGTAGTCCTAGAACTCTCTGCTGGTGTACTCTCAGGCATTATCTGACCTCAGACACTACACGCTCCTCCCCTGCTCCTTCTCCACCTCAGCTCTCCAAATCCTGAACATGGTGAAGACCTCTGACTTCTCTCTCATTAAGTAAATCCAGAGTTACCTTGAGAAATCATCAATCAGGGTCATGAAGTATCTGGCCCCATTCCTAGCTAAAACTGGGGCTGGTCCCCATACATCCGTGTGTACTAACTCCAGAGGGGCTGCACTGCGGGCTGTACTGATGTTGAACTGAACTCTCTTTTGCTTTCCCATCTGGCAAGGCTCACAGATCTCCCCTGTAGCACCATCCTCCAGATCAGAGATGAGTCCTCTCCTGCTCAACTCCCTCAGCCCCTTGTCACCCATGTGGCCTAGGCGGTAGTGCCACATCCTGTAAGCCCCCTGCTGGTCCTGTACTGCAGCTGCTGCATCAGACTCTCCAGTCACCACAGATCCCTCCATGCGATAGAGGTTATTGTCCAACCTCCTGCCTCTCATCACAACCATAGCTCCATTGGAGATGTTCAATACTCCGCTTCTAGCCCTACTGCTGAAGCTGTATCCACTGCGCTCCAAGTAGCCTAGTGACACCAGATTCTTTTCCAGCTCCGGGATGTGCTTTATATTTGTCAATGTCCTCACGATCCCATCAAACATCCTCACCCTGACTGTCCCTATCCCAGCCACCTCGCAAGGATGATTGTCGCCTAGAGTCACTGATCCCTCATCTGTCTTGGTGTATGTCGCAAACCAAGACCTGTGTGGTGTGTAGTGATGTGAGCATGCAGAGTCTAGTATCCACTCCTCTGTGTAATGCCTGTGACCATTTGATACCACAAGTAGATCATCCTCCACCTACTGCCCAGCAACTACACTCACTGATTCTGAGCCACTTCTTTCTCCCTTCTTGCTCTTCCATAGTGGACATTCTCGCTTGAAGTGCCCGAACTCGTTGCACTTGAAGCATTTCATCTCTTTCTTTCCCTTCCTGGACTTGGACCGCCCCCTAGACTTGCTTCTGCCTCTGCCTCTACCTATCCTCTCCCCTACTGCCAAACCCTCCTGGGGAGCCCGATCTCTGGTCAACTTTTCCCTTTGCCCATTAGACCTCAGCACCGAGACCATGTCCTCATATTCCAGAGTCTCCTTGCCGTAGAGCAGTATAGTCACCAAAGAGTCATATGATCCTGGCAGCGAACACAAAAGCAACAGGGACTTGTCCTCCTCATCCAGCTTCACCCTGATATTCATCAACTCTGTGCACAACTGGTCGAACCTCTGAATGTTGCCAATCACATCAGATCCCTCCTGCATCTGAAGACTATACAACCTCTTCTTCAGCATTAGCTTGTTGCACATATTCTTCCTCATATACATGGTGTGCAACTTCGACCAAAGGCCCTTCAGGGTCTTTTCTTCCAGCACCGAATACAACACCGCATCCGCCAAACATCCTCTGATCACCGAGCAGTAGAGCAGGACCGGACCATCGAGGGAGGGTGCTACTCCGAGCTCGTTGATGAATTTCCTCAGCCACACAGCTTCCTTCGTGGCATCTGATGCTGCAATATACTCTGCTTCACAAACAGAGTCCGCCACAGTATGTTGCTTGAAACTCTTCCAGCAGATGGCTCCACCATTCAGAGTAAAGATATAACTCGACACGCTCCTATTGTCATCATGGTCAGATTGGAAGCTAGAGTTTGTGAACCCCATAAGTTTCAGATCTGACTCGCCATAAACCAACCATTGGTCCTTAGTATTTCTCAAATACTTAAGGATGGCTTTAACCACTTTTCAGTGATTTTCTCCAGGATCAGATTGGTATCTACTCACTACTCCTAGTGAGTATGCCACATCTGATCTTGTACATGTCATGGCGTACATGATAGATCCCATGGCTGAAGCATATGGGACTCTACTCATACGCTCTCTCTCTTCAGGAGTTGTCGGACAATCCTTCTTAGAGAGAGAAATTTCTTAGCCTATCGGTAGATAGCCCTTCTTGGATTGGGATAACCCAAGCATCTTTTTAGATCTATCCCTATAGATCTTCATCCCTAGGATGTAGGATGCTTCACCCAAGTCCTTCATGGAGAACTGTGATGACAACCAAACTTTTATTCCCTGTAGTGTGGGGATGTCATTCCCGATTAAAAGAATGTCATCCACGTACAAGACAAGGAATACCACAACTGGACCATTTGCCCATTTATAGATGTAGGGCTCTTCTCCATTCTTAATGAAGCCATACATTTTGATCACCTTATCAAAATGCATGTTCCAACTCCGAGAAGCTTACTTCAATCCATAAATGGATCTCTGAAGCTTGCACACCTTGGACTCTTCTATGGATGTAAACCCCTCAGGTTGTATCATATACACCTCTTCGGTCAGCTCTCCATTCAGGAAAGCTGTCTTTACATCCATCTGCCAGATCTCATAATCCAGATGGGCAGCTATTGCAAGCATTATCTGAATGGATTTGAGCATTGCCACAGGAGAAAATATCTCGTCATAGTCAATACCATAACGTTGATGATACCCCTTGGCGACCAGACGGGCTTTATAGGTCTCCACCTTTTCGTCTATGCCCCTCTTCCTTTTGAAGACCCATTTACACCCAATGGGTTTAACCCCTTCAGGTGGGTCAACCAATGTTCATACATCGTTGACCTTCATGGACTCCATTTCGGATTTCATGGCTTCAAGCCATTTCTCCTAATTAGGTCTCTGCATTGCATCCATATAGATGATCGGATCCTCATTATTCTCATCAAGTTCGATGGGATCACCATCCCAGACCAAGAAACTGTAGTATCTGTCCGACTGATGCGGTACTCTATCGGATCACCTTAATGGTGCAGGTACATTAGGCTCCGGATCTGATCTAATCATATCCAACTCAGATTCAGCTATTGGTGTCGGTCCTTCTACCTGTTGAACTTCATCAAGTTCAACCTTAGAGGCAACGGTTCCTTCACCAAGGAACTCCTTTTCTAAAAAGATTGCCTTAAGGCTGACGAACACCTTTTGTTCATCAGCATGGTAGAAAAAATATCATTTTGTCTCTTTGGGGTACCCTATGAATGAGCATTTGTCAGACCTAGGTCCAAGTTTGTCTGTGACTAATCGTTTGACATAGGACGGGCACCCCCAGACCCTAAGGTGTGAAAGTGCTGGCTTACGTCCTGTCCATATCTCATATGGAGTCTTAATTACAGACTTACTTGGAACCCTATTTAACAGATAACAGGCTGATTCGAGTGCATATCCCCAGAAGGATATCGGCAAGCTAGCAAAACCCATCATGGATCGGACCATGTCTAACAGAGTCCAATTCCTCCTTTCAGACACACCATTATGCTGTGGTGTTCCTGGAGGAGTCCATTGGGAGAGAATTCCATTCTCTTCTAGATATATGAGAAACTCACTAGAAAAGTATTCTCCTCCTCGATCAGATCGAAGAGTTTTAATACTCTTCCCAGTTTATTTTTCTACTTCACTTCGGAATCGTTTGAACATTTCAAATGAATCCGACTTATGTTTCATCAGATAGACATATCCATATCGGGATAGGTCATCCGTGAAAGTTATGAAGTAGAAATATCCACCTCTAGCACTGGTGCTCATGGGCCCATATACATCAGTATGTACTAAGCCCAAGAGCTCAGTAGCTCTCTCACCTTTTCCAGTAAAAGGTGACTTGGTCATTTTACCAAGAAGACAGGACTCACAGGTTGGAAGTGATTCACAATCACTGACTTCGAGAATTTCCTCTTGAGTCAACCTATTTACTCTGTTCTTGTTTATATGACCTAGCCTACAGTGCCATAAGTAGATATCTGATACACTATCTAATCTAGGGTGCTTGCCAGTAGAATAGACTCTTATCGGGCTTGATCTTTCTGGTCTGACCCTGCACAGATGTCCCAGCCTGAACTTGCACCTTCTTCACTTTCTTCTTCTTGTTCTTCTTCCCTTTCTCAAAGGGTCGAGAACCAGAAGATGATCCTCCCACTTTAGTTCACCGACTCCTTATGAAGTTGGTGATCCTTCTCAAAGTTTTGAAGCAACCCCAGTAACCCGTGGTAGTTCTCTTCAGGCTTTGTCATTCTATAATGAGTGAGGAATGAGAGATAAGACTTGGGCAGCGAGTTCAGTATTGCATCTTTTCCAAGCTGCTCATGCAAGGGAAAGCCGAGCTTGCTCAATCATTCCATCAGCTCGATCATGTACAATACATGATCAGTGAAGAGGCACCATCCCGCATTTTGGCGTTGAAGATGGCACAACTAGTCTTGTGCCTCTCTATGTCATCGGGTGTGCCAAAGGCATCCTCCAACACTTGAAGCATGTCCTTTGACTGAGCCGTCTCGAATCTGCGACTGAACTCGTCGCTCATGGCAGCTAGCATGATACAGTGCACCATGGTCCGGTCACTGAGCCACTTCTGGTAAGTGTCTCTGACTGTTCCAAGTGCATTGGCAGCTGGCTCCTCAGGTGCAAGATCCATTATCACATATAGGATCCATTCATGCTCCAGGACTATCTTCAACTTTCGGTACCAGCTACCGAAGTTGGGTCCCACCAACTTATCATTGTCCAATAATGATCGGAGCGATAGGAAAGTGGCTATATTTGCACAAAGGAGAATCATAACCTAATTAGTAACTGATTCATTAAACCTAAAAATTTGGACTTTAATCAAAAGATTTCTCCCACTATTTTATTCGAATTGATAGCCTCTACCTCCAATTCAAAGAATTACCCTAATTCCTTAATGGGTACTAGAATCCACTTAGACTGCACACAAGCCCAACTTTGGTTGGCCAACCCATGTACATCTAAGGGAAGGTTCATAACCAATTGTTTCTTTAAATAATTTCTAGTAATTTTAATTTTGCCCTAGAAACCTAATCAGTAGGCCTTGGCCTCCACTGTAAGGATCCGGTTAGGTCCAACCATTAACATGATCATACTTGGTGTATCTAACCAACGAATGATTAAGCCCAACTTTGGTTAGCTCACCTAACCACCATTAGAGAGACACTTCCAAGTCATCATATGATGAATGATAATTCCATTAGTCAACAAGCACCAGGCCTTTGGGTCTGCAATGATTATTGAGTTAATGGACTCATTATCAAACACCTTAATGGAAGGCTATGACTCAGTTATCTCCACAACTTTATCATTTTAAGGACCTAATAATTTTAAAAGATTTAAATAATTTAGAGGATGAGGTCAGATGAACCAGCTTATCATGATCCTCCCACTGGCTTCACCAAGTCAGCTTAAGGGAGACCATTAAAAGGGCTGGTCTAAGAGCACCTAAATCAGACACACTGATTTACCTAGCTGACATGGGTCAGCTCGAATAGTCAAGTGATCCAATCAACACATAATTTCATCAAGAGGCCAGGTAAGTTCGATCAGTGGGAGGGTCTGCCAAAGCTTGCCTTAGACACCATCAGAAATGGCCAGGTAAGCGGGCTCCCAATTAAAAACCACCAGTCTGGTTTACCTTAGACACCAACTGGTTTAATTAGTTTCAATTAGATCAACCTAACAGTTCGTGCTAGACCGCTTAGCCAAGAATCAAGTCCATTTGGTTCTTGTTAAAGACATGGACTTGACCAACTACAACTATTGTAATTGATCTAGAGAATCCTTGACCTAATCTATGACAACTGTTGGTGCAAAAATCCGCTTGCGCCGGAGAAGCTGGAGTCGGGGAAGCCGCGGTCGCCGCCGGGACCTGCAAGGGAAGTCTAAACCGGAGGTGGGGTTGCTCCGGCAAGACCCTCCGACGCTCAAGTCAGTTCTCTGCCTCAACAAGAATGGAGTGCTCGAACGGAGAATTTAGCAGAGTTTTGAGATAAGGAAAATGAGCTTAAAGAATAACGTATCTGGGTCCCCCTTTTATAGGCGGAGGAGGCAACGGACTGATGGCGACGTTTGTAACCGCCTGGTAGTGGGCCGCCCATGGTCAGGGGAATTGATTGCGAAAGATAGTGGAGCAGACGCGTGGCCATCACCTCGGCCCGCCACGTGGAATCTGTTATGAGGGGTGGAGCAGCGTCCGTTGTCAGCGAATAGGAGAATCGCATGGTATCCATCGCAGGAGGTGGAGCAGGTTCGTGGCCGTTACTGTGGCCTGCCAGGGGATAGTGGAGCTGTGCGGAGTCCGCCACAGGAAGTGGAGCAGGGTGGCTATGGTTACTGCGGCCTGTCAGGGAATGATGGTACTGCGCGGAGACCGCCACAGGAAGTGGAGCAGGGTCGTGGCCATTTTGAGGGCCTGTCAGGGAGCGTGGATCTGTCGATTTAAGCTCGACAATGGTCGGAGCCCGATTTCTGTTGAGGTCCGGGAGAGGTCCTCCTGGCGGTAGGGGTCGTGAGCGGAGCCCGGCTCCCGTAGGAGTCCGGGCGGAGCTGTTCTGATGTTGACGGTGGAGCCCGGCTCCCGTAGGAGTCCGGGTGGAGCTGCGCTTGCTGTCGGCGGTGGAGCCCGGCTCCCGTAGGAGTCCGGGCAGAGCTGTGCTGCAATCAAAGTTAAGGGTGAAGTCTGGCTCTGGTAGGAGTCCGGATGGGGCTTACCAGCAGTTGATACAAAGAGCAGAGCCTGGCTCCCGTAGGAGCCCGGGCGGAGCTGTTCTGATGTTGGCGGCGGAGCCCGGCTCCCGTAGGAGTCCGGGCGGAGCTTCACTTGCTGTCGGCGGTGGAGCCCAGCTCCCGCAGGAGTCCGGGCGGAGCTGCACTTGCTGTCGGCGGTGGAGCCCGGCTCCCGTAGGAGTCCGGGCGGAGCTGCACTTGCTGTCGGCGGTGGAGCCCGGCTCCCGTAGAAGTCCGGGCAGAGCTGCACTTGCTGTCGGCGGCGGAGCCCGGCTCCCGTAGGAGTCCGGGCGGAGCTGCACTTGCTGTCGGCGGTGGAGCCCGGCTCCCGTAGGAGTCCGGGCGGAGCTGCGCTGATGCCGATTCCATTGAGGGTTTCTGCGGTGGAGCCCGACTCCCGTAGGAGTACGGGCAGAGCTGTGCTGCAATCAAAGTTAAGGGTGAAGTCCGGCTCTGGTAGGAGTCCGGATGGAGCTTACCAGCAGTTGATACAGAGAGCGGAGCCCGACTCCCGTAGGAGCCCGGGCGGAGCTGTTCTGATGTTGGCGGTGGAGCCCGGCTCCCGTAGGAGTCCTGGCGGAGCTGCACTTGCTGTCGGCGGTGGAGCCCGGCTCCCGTAGGAGTCCGGGCGGAGCTGCACTTGCTGTCAGCGGTGGAGCCCGGCTCCCGTAGGAGTCTGGGCGGAGCTGCGCTGATGCCGATTCTGTTGAGGGTTTCGACGGTGGAGCCCGGCTCCCGTAGAAGTCCGGACAGAGCTGCACTTGCTGTCGGCGGCGGAGCCCAGCTCCCGTAGGAGTCCGGGCGGAGCTGCACTTGCTGTCGGCGGTGGAGCCCGGCTCCCGTAGGAGTCCGGGCGGAGCTGCGCTGATGCCGATTCCGTTGAGGGTTTCGGCGGTGGAGCCCGGCTCCTATAGGAGTACGGACAGAGCTGTGCTGCAATCAAAGTTAAGGGTGAAGTCCGGCTCTGGTAGGAGTCCGGATGGAGCTTACCAGCAGTTGATACAGAGAGCGGAGCCCGGCTCCCGTAGGAGCCCGGGCGAAGCTGTTTTGATGTTGGCGGCGGAGCCCGGCTCCCGTAGGAGTCCGGGCGGAGCTGCACTTGCTGTCGGCGGTGGAGCCCGGCTCCCGTAGGAGTCCGGGCGGAGCTGCACTTGCTGTCGACGGTGGAGCCCGGCTCCCGTAGAAGTCCGGGCGGAGCTGCACTGATGCCGATTCCGTTGAGGGTTTCGGCTGTGGGTATTTTATACCCAACACCAGTCCCCCTACATCCGAATTTGAATTTCAAACGAAGGAAGTACATAGAGGTACAGCCGGAACCATCCCTTCGAATCCCGCGCCCTGCCGCTCCCAGATATTTTGGCATTAAATGAGCGCGTGCCGGAGTCTTTTCGAATTGGGGCGGTACGAGGGGACGCTTCGAAAACCCCGCAGGTACGCTGGCCTAGGTACGGTGCAATTATGACCCTGCCAACCGCCAGCCGCCTTTAGCCGTCTGCCACGGGGAGTGGGACACGCGTCGGATGCAAACTGGCCTGGGGGGATTCGCGATCATTATGGCACCGGATCCCAGGGTCTATTTAAACCCGTTCTCCCCCCTTCAGGCGTCCTACTCCATTTCTGATTTCTTGCTAGCATCTGTCTTCTCTCCGAGAGCCTGCTCTAGTGAACGCCCTCTCGAGCCGTAGGCGCCTCCCGTTTCTCGCTCCCCAGGTCCTCAGAGCAAGATAGGTTAGTGCCCACCTTCTTCTTACCGCCTAGGGGCTTCTCTTCTTTTCATTTCTTTTGTGTTTTCTTCTGAGTTGACCTTCGGCGTCTCGTTCCCTTCTCGGTTTGCCTTTCTAGGATCCTTTAGGTTCTCCCCCCGAAAAATATCTTCCGACTCTTCTGCCCCCGTCAGCTCTGGGAGTTCTTCTGCTTCGAACCCCCAGGCCCCTGTCTCTGCTGACGAACCCGCGTCCGGGGCAGGGCCTCGCCCGATTTTCGCACCGGGTGCCATTCCATGTTCGTCGACTCCGGACGAACTCCTCCTGATAAGGGCTCGGTACGGGGTTCCTTCGGAGTACGACCTGAAGCTTCCTGGCCCCTCTGACCGGGCCAGCGCTCCCCCTCCTGGTCGCTTTTGTTTGTACCAGGAGGCATTTCGTGCTGGACTCCGGCTTCCGCTTCCTGTCTTTGTTGCCGCCTTTTTTCGCTTCTTAGACATTTCTCTCGCCTCTGTGGCCCCGAATTCCTTTAGGTTTTTGATAGGGTTTCTCTCTCTCTGCCATATAGCCGAGGTCCAGCCATCCCTCTCCTTGTTCAGGCACTTCTACACCTTCAAACGCCATCCTTCAGCGAAGGACTGGTGGTACTTCTCCCCCCAGTTCGGTAAGAAGGGGTTACTGAAGGGCGCCCCTTCTTCGATTCACAACTGGAAGGGGAAATTTCTCTTTGTCTACTGCCCGACCCAAGAACTAGGTCTGCCCCCTTGGGGGTCCCTGAGGGATTCCGTCCGCCGGGCTCCCAGCCTGGGAGAGGACGACCTCCAGGCTGCCCAGAAGCTTCTGAGTTATCCCGCTCCTTCTCTTCCTAACCTTCTGAGGGAGCAGCTTCTTTTCAACATCGGCCTGAGCCCTCAGGATCCAGCAAGTATTTATCTTTTCTTCTCTCTCTCCTCTTTTTTTTTTTTTCGCTCTTTTCTTCCTCTTTCTTCTTCTTTTTTCTCTTTTTCTTTTTTTTTTTTTTTTTGGACTGATCGGTGCCGCTTCTTCTTTCTTCTTTTCTTTTCCTGTTTTTGTTTTGTTTTTTTTTTTTGTTTTTTTTTTTTTTAGCAATGGACGTCGAAGCCACGCGGATGCTTGCCAAGGCTACGAGAGCTCAGAAGAGGAAGGGTGCGACGACCTCTGGTTCGGCGAAGAGGGCCAGGGTGGAGGAGACGAGCTTGGCCGCGCCCGTCCAGGCGACCCCGGCCATCGACATTCCTTCGGATGCCGAACCAGCGGCCCCCCGGGCCTCCTCAAGGAGCCCGCCGACTGGGGTCCCCATTCCGGGGGTTCACCCCACGGAGGCGCCCGCGCGGGGAGGAGGAGGAAATCGATGGCCCGTAGGGTGAGCAACCACCGAGCCGCTGTAGACGAGTCCGTCTGCTCCGAGGGGGGATCGGAGAACCCCTTCAATGACAAGGCTCTGATCAGGCGGCTGCTCGATGGCTGCATTCTGTCCGATGTCGTGGAGAGGATCGACCGCGCCGATCCCGAGCAGCGGGCCTGGGACACTTTGGGATCCTTTCTTGAGGTAAGCGGATGTTTATTTGCATGGTCGCTCGGTCTTTGTTGTAATTCTCTATCCGTCCTTGCAGATCGGGCACCAGCTCTTCGCCTATGTCGAGGCGTCGAGCCGCATGAGAAGGGACCTCCTTCAGGCGGAGGAGCGCTGCCAGGACGAGGTTGCTCGTCTTCAAGTGAAGACGGCCGAGGTGGCCGCCCTCCGGGAGGCCCTGGAGAGAGAGAGGCAAGACCGGGAAGAGGAAAGACAAGCCCGGGAGGAGGAGAGACGAAGCTTGGAGGAGTCGGCGAGGAAGGCGGAGGCCGAGGTCGCCCATTTGGTCGAGCAGACTCTGGTTCTGGTTTCGGAGGCCAGGACCCTTGCGGTGGAGGAGTTCAAGGCCTCCGCGGAGATGAGGGAACTGAACGTCCAGTTCGGTCTGGAGGTGTTCACCAAGGGGTTCGAGCTCTGTCGAGAGAGGGTGGCCAGTAGATACCCCGACCTTGATCTCGGCTTTCTGGAGGAGTCTGACGACGAGGCCGGCCCTTCGCCCGCCGCTACCGCAGTCGCACCCCCCTCGCTGAGCTCTCCACCCCCTGCCCCCGAGGTCTGAGACCTCCGATCTTGTATCTTTCTTTTGCTGCCATACTTCCTTTCCGTTTGTCTTCAAAATTAATCAATAAAGTCGAATTTCTTATTGTGGATGGCCTTTCCTTCCCCCTGCTCCTCCTTTTCTGCCTTTCTTCTTGTAATGAGTCGGTCTTTGACGTTTGCATCTTCCGATGGCAGTGCCCTGCCGAAGCACTCCCCTTGCCCCTGGGGGTCCCACTGAAGTCAACTATCCAACGGCTGAAAAAGGAGGTCCTCCACCTGACGAAGAAGTTGAAGAAGTCGGAGGGCGAGCTCCGCCAGTCGAAAAAATGCTATTCCGAGGCCGGCGCTGAGGCCGCCCACTTCAGGAGTCTCCAAGTGAAGGCAATCATGGACTATAGCCGGAGGAAGGCAAATTTCACAAAGGAGCTCGAGGAATGTACGAAGAGCGCCAGCGACCGAACTTGGGCTCAAGAAGCCAGGATCAGTGCCCTTAAGGTGGAGCTGTCAGCTGCGAAGAGGAGGATCGGCCAGCTGGAAGGGAACTCATCCCGGCTCACAGCGCAGGATGAGCAGAAATGGTCGCAGAAGGTCTCCGACCTCCAGAAGCAGCTTCAGGATACTGAGATGAGCCACGATGTGCATCGGGCCAGCTGGCGCCGGCAGGTAGAAGAGTACAAAGGGAGATTCCGTCAAGCGGCGGACGAGGTCGTTCGTCTCCAGAGGCAACTGGTTACTAGGGCGCAGCTTGCTAACGCCCAAGATACCGAAGAGCTCCTAGCCCTGAGGGGCACTGTCGAGGGGATTTTCGTCTCCCTTGGGGAGAAGACAGTCGAACTTCAGCAAGTGAAAATCCAACTGGCGCTCGAGCGGAAGGCCATCGCGGATGCGGAGGTGGAGTCTGAAGTTCTGCAGAAGTGGCATCGAGAAGTGGAGGCAGAGAGCCGACATCTTCGTCAGACGCTCCAGGATACGCTGCGGAAGAAGGAAGAACTAGAAGAAGCAGTGGAAAACCTGAGGCAGTCCTGGTTGAGGGATGGAGGTGATAATCCTAGGTCGGAGGGAGCAGGACCTCCTTAGAGTTCTTTTGTAGTCACCCCCTTTTTGTAGCTGCTTTCTTCTTGTCGTTTTGTCCCTCTTTCCCTGGCCGTCCTGGCCCTGTAGTACGTATATCAGAAATAAAAAAAAAGCACTTTGTGTTACCTTGCCCACACGTAGCACCGATATTGTCGTCTGTTGACCCTTTCTCGTCGTTGGGCTTGTTTGGCTTAGATGTCGTCGTGGGAAGGGACTCTCCCCTTCCCTCCGATCTCGTCATGTGGCCAAGTCTTGCCACCATTTTTAACCCTTGCTAGCGAAGTAGCGGATGGAGCCCGGCTTCCTTAGGAGTCCGGGTGAAGTCTTTCTTGGCGGCGAAACCCGGCTCCTGTAGGAGTCCGGGCGAAGCTTTCCTGGGCGGCGGAACCCGGCTCCCGTAGGAGTCCGGGTGAAGCTTTCCTGGGTGGCGGAACCCGGCTCCCGTAGGAGTCTGGGTGAAGCTTTCCTTGGCGGCGGAACCCGGCTCCCGTAGGAGTCCGGGCGGAGCTTTCCTTGGCGGCGGAACCCGACTCCCGTAGGAGTCCGGGCGGAGCTTTCCTTGGCGATGGAACCCAGCTCCCGTAGGAGTCCGGGCGGAGCTTTCCTTGGCGATGGAACCCGGCTCCCGTAGGAGTCCGGGCGAAGCTTTCCTTGGCGGCGGAACCCGGCTCCCGTAGGAGTCCGGGCGAAGCTTTCCTTGGCGGCGGAACCTGGCTCCCGTAGGAGTCCGGGCGGAGCTTTCCTTGGCGACGGAGCCCGGCTCCCGTAGGAGTCTGGATCTTCCATTTTGCTTGAGCCGGCGCGAGGTTCTCGTTATCAGCCTGGCTTGTGGGGGCGCGTTAGGGCGCTGTAAGGCCTCTCCCCCTCCGGTCTAAAAGAACCGGGCCTTCAACTTTGCTCATGTCAGGACGAGGTTCTCCTCCTATTCCTGACATGGCTGTGGGGGCACATTAGGGCGCTGCAAGGCCTCTCCCCCCATCCGGTCTAAAAGAACCGGGCCTTTGACTTTGCTCAAGTTAGGGCGAGGTTTTCCTCCTGTCCCTAACAGGGCTGTGGGGGCACATTAGGGCATTGTAAGACCTCTCCCCCCATCCGGTCTAAAAGAATCGGGCCTTTGACTTTGCTCAAGTTAGGGCGAGGCTTTCCTCCTGTCCCTAACAGGGCTGTGGGGGCATATTAGGGCGTTGTAAGGCCTCTCCCCCCATCCGATCTAAAAGAACCGGGCCTTTGACCTTGCTCACGTCAGGATGAGGTCCTCCTCCTGTTCCTGACGTGGCCGTGTTCTTGGAGGGATCATATCCAGTCATAATACATCCACGCTAGGTGGGAGGAACATGTTAGCTAAAAAGAAAAGTAGATTCAAAGCGAAATAATAAGCGATACATTTACAGTATTCCCGCTCCTCCTTGAAGCCCTCCGGTGATGGAGTCGATGGTCTCGATGGGCGGTCGGTCCCTGGGCTGCTCCTCCCTTTTCTGTGGTTCAGGCGGCGGGAGGGCTCTTGGCCGGTCTCTTCTATCCTCAGGCCTGCGGCGGATGAATCTGTCAAGTCGACCTCGCCGAATGAGCTCCTCGATCTCATTCTGGAGCTGGATGCATTCCTTCGTGTCGTGGCCGTGGTCACGGTGGTAGAGGCAGAACTTGTTGGGGTTGCACTTTTCGGGGTGCGTGCGCATCCTCTCCGGCCTAGGGAGCTGCTCCCTGACCTCCATCAGCACCTGGGCCTTCGAGGCGTTGAGGGGGGCGTAGTTGCGGAATTTCCCTGGCGGGGAACCCCGCCGAAACCTGATGTCCGGGCTTCTCTGCCTGCGTGCCCGGGGGGAGTATGGGCGCGCTTATGTCCAGGAGGGGATCGGGAGCGAGGCCGGGCTTCTTTTGGCCTCTTCTCAACTGCGGGCTTACCAGAATCTCCCGCCTGACGCTCCCTCGCAGTCTCTTCGTCCTTCATTTTGAAGGCCTCTTCCGCTCGGGCGTATCCTTCAGCCCGAGCCAGCAGATCAGCAAAATCCCTGGGGTACTTCTTCTCCAGGGAGTACAGGAGATCATTCTTCTGAAGGCCGCCTTTCAGGGTGGCCATGGCAACTGACTGGTCCAAGTTCAAGACCTCCAACGCCGCGATGTTGAAGCAGTTGACGTAGGCCCGTATGGACTCCCCTTCCCTCTGCTTGATGTTGATGAGGGACTCCGAACCTTTTCGGGGACGTCGGCTGCTGACAAAATGGGCCACGAATTGGTGGCTCATTTGATCGAAGGAGAATATGGTACCCGGCTTCAGAGCCGAGTACCAGTTCCTTGCTGCTCCCTTCAAAGTAGACGGAAAAGCCCGACACAAGATGGTGTCGGGGGCACCGTGAAGCAGCATCATCGTTCGGAAGGCCTCCAGATGATCAACCGGGTCCGACGTCCCGTCGTAGCTTTCGAACTGGGGAAGCTTGAAATTTGGCAGGATCGGTTCCTGCATAATCATTTGGGAGAAGGGAGGGTCAGTACAAATATCCTCACCATAAGCGGGAGGCACGTGGCGGAGTTCTTCGATCCGCCGGTTCATCTCCTGGAGCCTCCGGTCCAGGAAGTCCTCTCGACTTCGCGTCTCGAGGGTCCTTTGGCAGAATGGGGACAAGGATCTTCCAGGGGTGGAGTCGTGGTCCGATTGAGGGCTCTCTACCCTCGGATTCGCCTTCCCAGGAAGGATGGGGCGGCTGGCCCAGGTGGCCCGCCCCACCGCCGGGTTCTGGCATTCCAGGGATGCCCCCTCCGGAAGCGCCGACACCTGTGGCTGCTGCTGCTGCATTGCTTGTACGGCTTCGACGAGGCCTTTGACCTGCTGCGCCAGCAAGTCAAACTGCTCCGCACCGACCGCCGCCGCCGAAGGGGGAGGAGGAGGAGGCTGAGAAATGGGAGGGGAGGCCGGAGCCTGGGATCTGGCCGCGGAGGCCGTGGACCGCCGGGTGGATGCCTTGCGTGGAGGCATCGAGTGTCGATCTCGCGGGGGAGGATTAGGAGTGGATGACGGAGAGATGGTCAGAGGCGGCTCCGTTGAACATTCCTTTTAGAACAAGGATGCTGCGAAGACACAGGCCCTTCTTCTAGCGCCAATCCTGTTGGTGCAAAAATCCGCTTGCGCCGGAGAAGCTGGAGTCGGGGAAGCCACGGTCGCCGCTGGGACCTGCAAGGGAAGTCTAAACCGGAGGTGGGGTTGCTCCGGCAAGACCCTCCGACGCTCAAGTCAGTTCTCTGCCTCAACAAGAATGGAGTGCTCGAACGGAGAATTTAGCAGAGTTTTGAGATAAGGAAAATGAGCTTAAAGAATAACGTATCTAGGTCCCCCTTTTATAGGCGGAGGAGGCAACGGACTGATGGCGACATTTGTAACCGCCTGGTAGTGGGCCGCCCATGGTCAGGGAAATTGATTGCGAAAGATAGTGGAGCAGACGTGTGGCCATCACCTCGGCCCGCCACGTGGAATCTGTTATGAGGGGTGGAGCAGCGTCCGTTGTCAGCGGATAGGAGAATCGCATGGTATCCGTCGCAGGAGGTGGAGCAGGTTCGTGGCCGTTACTGTGGCCTGCCAGGGGATAGTGGAGCTGTGCGGAGTCCGCCACAGGAAGTGGAGCAGGGTGGCTATGGTTACTGCGGCCTGTCAGGGAATGATGGTACTGCGCAGAGTCCGTCACAGGAAGTGGAGCAGGGTCGTGGTCGTTTTGAGGGCCTGTCAGGGAGCGTGGATCTGTCGATTTAAGCTCGGCAACGGTCAGAGCCCAATTTTTGTTGAGGTCCGGGAGAGGTCCTCCTGACGATAGGGGTCGTGAGCGGAGCCCGGCTCCCGTAGGAGTCCGGGCGGAGCTGTTCTGATGTTGACGGTGGAGCCTGGCTCCCGTAGGAGTCCGGGCGGAGCTGCGCTTGCTGTCGGCGGTGGAGCCCGGCTCCCGTAGGAGTCCGGGCAGAGCTGTGCTGCAATCAAAGTTAAGGGTGAAGTCCGGCTCTGGTAGGAGTCCGGATGGGGCTTACCAGCAGTTGATACAGAGAGCGGAGTCCGGCTCCCGTAGGAGCCCGGGCGGAGCTGTTCTGATGTTGGCGGTGGAGCCTGGCTCCCGTAGGAGTCCGAGCGGAGCTGCACTTGCTGTCGACGGTGGAGCCCGGCTCCCGTAGGAGTTCGGGCGGAGCTGCACTTGCTGTCGGCGATGGAGCCCGGCTCCCGTAGGAGTCTGGGCGGAGCTGCACTTGCTGTCGGCGGTGGAGCCCGACTCCCATAGAAGTCCGGGTGGAGCTGCACTTGCTGTCGGTAGCGGAGCCCGGCTCCCGTAGGAGTCCGAGCAGAGCTGCACTTGCTGTCAGCGGTGGAGCCCGGCTCCCGTAGGAGTCCGGGCGGAGCTGCGCTGATGCTGATTCCGTTGAGGGTTTCGGCGGTGGAGCCTGGCTCCCGTAGGAGTACGGGCAGAGCTGTGCTGGAATCAAAGTTAAGGGTGAAGTCCGGCTCTAGTAGGAGTCCGGATGGAGCTTACCAGCAGTTGATACAGAGAGCGGAGCCCGGCTCCCGTAGGAGCCCGAGCGGAGCTGATCTGATGTTGGCGGCGGAGCCCGACTCCCGTAGGAGTCCGGGCGGAGCTGCACTTGCTGTCGGTGGTGGAGCCCGGCTCCCGTAGGAGTCCGGGCGGAGCTGCACTTGCTGTCGGCGGTGGAGCCCGGCTCTCGTAGGAGTCCGGGCGGAGCTGCGCTGATGCCGATTCCGTTGAGGGTTTCGACGGTGGAGCCCGGCTCCCGTAGAAGTCCGGGCGGAGCTGCACTTGCTGTCGGCGGTGGAGCCCGGCTCCCGTAGGAGTCCGGGCGGAGCTGCACTTGCTGTCGGCGGTGGAGCCCGGCTCCCGTAGGAGTCCGGGCGGAGCTGCGCTGATGCCGATTCCGTTGAGGGTTTCGGTGGTGGAGCCCGGCTCCCGTAGGAGTATGGGCAGAGCTGTGCTGCAATCAAAGTTAAGGATGAAGTCCGGCTCTGGTAGGAGTCCGGATGGAGCTTACCAGCAGTTGATACAGAGAGCGGAGCCCGGCTCCCGTAGGAGCCCGGGCGGAGCTGTTCTGATGTTGGCGGTGGAGCCCGGCTCCCGTAGGAGTCCGGGAGGAGCTGCACTTGCTGTCGGCGGTGGGAGCCCGGCTCCCGTAGGAGTCCGGGCGGAGCTGCGCTGATGCCGATTCCGTTGAGGGTTTCGGCTGTGGGTATTTTATACCCAACAACAACAATTGATTAGATTTAGTCAATTCTCTAATTAAGTCCATCTTCAATCTAACCATAGGTCTAACCCAATTAATAGACCTAATTCCCACTAACCCATTAACCCAATGTGTTATGGTTTGTGTCTTAGGTTCTTCAATTCACAATCCTAGAACCTAATCAAACAACTTCTTAATTCTTAATTAAGTTTTGGGTTGAGGGTTGGGTTCGACTTTTTAAAAAATAATTTTCATATTTATAAAATAATTTTATAATATTATTCTACCAACCATATTGCATGTTTGATTCATAATCAAGATACAAGTGAAATAAACATGAAACTACTTTAGATCTAATCTAAACAGGTTCATGTAATTGAAACAGTTTCAACTTTAAACAATTTCTTTGCACAAAAATTATTAACAAAGAGATTTTATTTTAGATTTAAATATTTTTTAAACCTAATAAATTATAAATTTAATCTAGATCATATCTAATAAATTTATGATTAAAGATAGATCTACACAAACTAGGACAACCTTTGCACTGTAAGGGGTAAACCTTACAGCAGGACAACCTTGCAGTTCGTGATTGATCTAAAATTTTAATTTTAGATTTAATAATCAAATTATAAATTAGATCTAATCTAAGAAATAATCTAAGCATGTATAAATAATCATGTAATAAAGAACCTAGGCTCTGATACCAATTGTAGGAACCAGATCTAGGGTTTCTAGGTTAGATCTTGAAACTTTTTCAAGATCATACAGTGAAAGACTAAAATAAATTAAAATTATTTTTTAAAATTAGAAAATTCCTAGATCTAAGATTCTATTACATGATTATTACATAGCATTAAATCAAAAATTAAAATATATAAATATAGCATGAACTACATGTTGATCATATCAACATTTTCTATACTACATCTAATGTATGTATTAAACAATAGATCAGATCTATTATCTTGCAAGTTAGACGTTCTAACCTTGCTGATCTAGGCTTGAGGATAATGTTGCAAGCCGCACACACATCCGGCCTCTAGGAGTCATCCACACGAGTCCACGAATCTCGATCAGAAGTCCTGCTTCAGGAAATCAGCACAGTATGCTAGTACTGCGCTGATCCTTCTTTGATGGTTGATCAGGTGCCTCCTTCTTCTTGATTTGGACTCTTCCAAAGATAGAAAGTAGAATGATGAGTTTCAAATCTGAGACACTCTCAGAAAACTCAAGATGGAGGGAGGAAAGATATGAAAACAAACAACCCTAGAAGAATACCCTCTTCTTCTTCTCATTTCTCTCTCTAGACATCCTAACTTGTGTCTTTTATATCTCTACGACCCAAATTTTTTTCTCTCTGATTTTTGGATGCCCAAAAGGTATCTCAAATCTCTATCTTCTCCAAAAATTTCATAAAGAAACTCATTTTATATAGAGAGATATGATAGAGTCCTTATCTAGGTCAAATACCTAGTCAAGGCTTATCCAAACATGGCAAGTTAAGGGGCGCCCAACTCTTGAGCACCTCCTCCTTATTTTCGTGCATGGATCACTAGCAAAGGGTGCATAATGTGTACCCTAAAAGCCACAAAAATGTCAAGAAAAATTTGATAGATTCGGTGCAAAATTGAAAGAGTTTTGGATTTCTAAAACTCTATCTCATAGAATTCGAAATCCAAACTTATTCCTTTTTTATTTGATCCAAACCACCTTCCATGTAAGAAAGAAGAGAGGAGACCTTTTGTGAATGTGGGAGAGACCTGGGAGAGGGCTTTTGTCACACAAAATAAGAGGAGATTGGCATTGAATGAGAGAGAGGGCATGGGGAATGCTTATGTAGTGCAAGGTGGAATCCTAGTCTTACTAGGATTCTATCTTATGACTTGTTTTAATTTGATTTCTCAAACCAAATCAAACCAAAATTAGATCAACCCAATTAAAATAGGACTTAACTCAATTAAAAACCTAATTTAATCAAATTAAATTAGATTTAAATCTGATTTAATTTTTTAATCAAATTAGAAATTAGATTGACCCAAGTCCTAGTTGAACTAGGACTAGTTTTTCCTTGCACTTGGCTTATCCAATAAACCAATTGGACTTGATCCAATCAAGCCCAAACTAAATCTAATTAAATTATATTTAATTAAACTTAATCTCAGCCCATTGGCTTAATCAAATTAAGCTAATTAGCAATCGAATTGCTAATCGATCCTCCTACAACACTTGCACTGGATTAAATGTCAATCGTATTGATCATTTAACCCTAGAATGATTCTTAATCGTTGATCAACCATCCGATCGAATCATGAACTCTAATGTGTGTGACCTCATAGGTCCGAACCTAAGTCGGTAGTATAGGAATAAATTTTTGTACCAATCAAAGTGACCATCTAGCAATGGTACCCGACGATCGGATAGGTCGAATGTGTAGAACAACATCCTTAGAACCCATGCGGATATAGTTTTCATATAATTCATCTCCTTGACCAAAATGATTATAGGACATCCCAGAGTTCAACTGTCAACTCTGATCAGGTTGTCCACATTATATTTTAAAATATTAAATCCATCTGATGGATTACCCTGGCCAAGGTTTTGCTAAATTGAAATACAGTGACTCATTCTTCTCCAACTCTTGGAGTGGTCAATCCCATCTCGATCACACTCTGACTTCGCAAGTACTTGACTGTGCCCAAAAGCCTTCCATCCCTGAATTAAAAATTCAGTTAGTCCAGTACCAAAGCATAGTGAGTTGCTTGTAAGTCACTGAGACGATCTCAAGTCTAAGGGACACTTATACCTATATCCCATCAGAGACATTCTCGACAGCAGAATACTCTGGAGTTGGTTACGTTCCATGATGATGTACCAGTACATCTCACCTGTATGACATACCAGTGTCTCCACACTCTTTGGTTAAGAGGACAACCAACCCATATGGCCTACAGTGACCTATGCTCGATAGAAGCTGTCGTCCTTATTAACAGCCTATCATTTGGTCATGAACTGTTTTAAGAACTAATCGATAAATCTTCTTTTTATCGAATCTAAATAATCCTAAGGACTTCATCATAACAACGGAGTTCATTAGAAGATGAAAGCTTATGATGAAAATGTCAAATATATTTTATTTATTAACAAATTAATTACAATACTTGGTTGCTCAACCATCAACAGCTTGATGATTGGCTTTTTAGGATATATTTTTCAATAATTTCTTCTCCAATGATGCCCACTATCTATCTATCATTCCCTCAGGCTTCTCATCCAAAGCCTGATCCAGATCTGCTTGCACCAGAAGATCCTCCACCCAGATTTTCTACATGAAAAAAATTCTCTTGCCATCAAACTTCTCGACATCGACCTTCATATTGCTGCCCATGACTAGATCCAAGCCAAACAAGCAATATAAAATCAAGAAGTGTAGAATATACCTTGATGGTACCTTGCTGAAAATTTTCAGCACTTGGGATCTTCAACTTTTCACGCTTGAAACCACTTCCTCACCACTGTGGCTCTGATACCAACTATTGGAGCATGATTCTAGCTCCTCCCACGGACCTTGGGTGCAGCGGAATCAGCAACGAACAAATCTGGAGACTTCTGGACTCGATTGAAGGCCCTTGATGAAATCAGCCTGGTTGCTGTCTTCTTTGTCAACCTTTCGTTCCAGATGAAGAACACTTCTAAGATCACCTCTAAAAAATTTAAGATCTGGTACCCAACTAGATCAGACCTGGATCGAGGTCTTCTAATTTATAGATCTTGAATCGGGGCATTCTAGATAGGGAAGAAGGTAGATAGAAATAGACCTTGCAGATCTATCCTGCTGCAGCCTTCCTATAGATCTGTTGATGGAGATCTCACCCACGCCTCAAACGACCTCAGATCAACTTCAGATCTAAGAGGAACTTGTACCAACCTCTTCTCAAGAGATTCTAGATCCTGGACCTGATGTTTGGGTGGCTGCAAGAGAGAGAGGGGGAATCTGGTTGGCGGCACCAAGGGGGAGGGGCTAGCGCCTCTCCTTCTTTTCTTTCCTTTTTGGGACTTGGCAGCAAGAAACCCTAGGATTTCTTGCTCCTGGGGCATGGAGAATTGCTGGAGAGTGAGGGAGAAGAGAGAGAGAGACTTGGGAGAAAGAGTTGTGTATTCCTTGGCTTAATCAAACCTATACAGTACATGTATATATAAATACAGGGTCAAGTGACCCAAACCCAAAACTCTTTTGACCAACTCTATGAGAGATTAGGTTAACCCAAGCCCATGTACACCCATGACTTAACCTAATCTCACCTATCCTGGGCCCAGACCTGGCCCATAAAGAGTTGGTCCCTTGAGGCCCACATAACCTAGACCTCAAGAACCCGAAAGGCCCACAGCCTTGCAACCTAGGGCCCAACTAGCCCTAGTTCCTCCATGAAGCCCTCATGAATGATGGACCTTGGCCTTAGCCTTGGTCCCCTGGGCCTTGGGCACAGCACCTGGATCACAACAGAGACTTATAGGGTTTACAGACTCTAGTTTCCAATCTGATCATGATGACAGCAAAAGTGTGTCGGGATTTATTTTTACCCTTAATGATGGGGCTATCTGCTGAAAAAATTTCAAGCAGCACACAGTGGCTGATTCAGTTTGCGAGGTGGAGTATGTCGCTGCATCAGATGCTGCCAAAAAAGTGGTGTGGCTGAAGAAATTCATCACCGAGCTCGGAGTTGCACCCTCCCTTATTGGTCCAGTTCTGCTCTACTGTGATAGCTCTGGAGCCATTGCTCAGGCGAAGGAACCCAAGGCACACCAGCGGACGAAGCATATTCTGTGCCGCTACCATCTCATCCGAAAAATTATGGATCGAGGTGACGTCGACCTTCAGAAGATCGACGGAAAGGAGAATCTGGTTGACCCATTCACTGAAGCCATTACGGTGAAGGAGTTCGACGACTACAAGTTGAAGATGGGTATTAGATACTGCACCGATTGGCTTTAGACCGAGTGGGAGATTGATGGAAATAGTGTCCCAAAGCCAATCATTAGCCTGTTGATGGTTGTGCTCATTTTTGTATTTATACATGAATTATGAATTAATATAAATTATTTTGGTATTTTTCATCACAAAATGTTTCATCTTCTAATGAACTCCTATGTTGTGGTGAAGTCCTTAGGACTATTTAGACTCGACAAAGGAGGATTTATCATTTAGTCCTTAAATATGTTCGCGACCAAATGATACATTGTTACCAAGGATGACAACGTTTATCAAGCATAGGTCGTTGTGTGCCATATAGGTTGGTTGTCCTCTTAACCAATGAGTGTGGAGACACTGGTATGGCATACAGGTGAGATATAAGGGTACATCTGCACTGAACGTGATCGACTCTAGAGCTATTTCTGCTGTCAAAATTTACTCCGATGGAATATGGGTATAAATATCCCTCCGACCTGAGACCACCACGGTGACTTGCAAGCAACTCACTGCACTTAGGCACTGGACTACCTAAATTTTTAATTCAGCGATGGAAGGCTACTGGGTGTAGTAAAGTACTTGACTTGTCGGTGCGTGTGTCAAGATGGGATTGACCACTCCAGTTTAGGAGCTGTGTATAGTCATATTTTAATTTAGCAAAATCTTGGCCAGGGTAGTCCTTGTGAGGAGTCACAGGACTGTTTGAGTTGAGCACGATTCGGATGATCTGATCAGAGTTGACAGTTTAACCCTGAGTCATCCTAAACACAGAGGTCAAAAGGATGAATTATACAGTAACCATATTCACGTAGGTTCTGAGTGTTGCAATTACGACCATGTGCTATTGGAATTGGTTCATGTGCTATCGGCTTAGGTTCGAACCTGCGGGGTCACACACATTAGAGGTTCTTATCTGATCTGATGGCTGATGTAGAATCCTACATGTTTGGGACTCAGTGATCGAGAATCAGGATTCTCTGATCACGAGTTCCACACATTATGGGTACCAGGGTCAAGAGTCCCACTGGTTAGGATTTTTTGATCAAGTTTACATATCGATGAATTCTGATGCCTGATTGCCCATTGGATTTGGATTCAATATTTATGAGAGGTTTAATTAGTGATTTGATCGCTAATTAACTCAATTTGATTGAGTAATTATTTTTGGATCAAGTCCAATTGAATTGGATTCAGTTGGGTTTGACCCGATTAGTTTAAGAGTTGACCTAATCGTCGAGATGGTTTGGTCCCTGATTTGATCAGAGGTTGGGCTTAGTCAATTTTTGATTTGATTAAGATTTTATTAAGCCTAATTAAACCTAATTAAGTTGGGTTTAAATTAGTCTAATTGGACCTAACTTATTTGGTTCAGTTAGGTTGGTTTAAATAATTAAACCACCTTGACCCAATCTCCATGCGCCACCTCACTTCCATTGCACCCATTTGGATTCATGAGAAGGAACTTCTCATGAATTTTTTTCTCATGCCAAGCCCTCTCCATGCCCTACTTTAATGTGTCAAATGGATGGATAAGGATGATTGGTTGGCCATTCAAATTCAAAATAAAGTTTGAATTTGAATGGGCAATCAATCTTTGCACCTTATCCCTTTTTTTACGCCCTATTTATTACATGAGAAAAGATTTCTCATGAAAATACTCTATGCACAATTTAAGCCATGCCTCACACCTTTAGTGGATAAGGGATGAGTTGGTGTCCATTTGAATTCAAAATTTGATTTGAATTCAAATGTGCAATTACTCATCTTTATCCTTTCTTTTGGATAAGACGTTTGACGTTGTTATAAAAGGAGGAGAAGAGTGGGGCATGCAAGAAGAAGATTTTTGAAAAAAAATTCTGGGGTGTGAGAAGTCTTGTGCGTGAGAAGGAAGTCCATATCCTTCCAAGAGAAAAAGAAAGAAAAGAAAGAAAAGTGGGTGCAAGGTTTCCAATGAGTTCCTTAGAGTTTTAGCCTAGGGTTCGGGAAGTGAGAAAGTGAGCTACGAGTGTCGTGAGCCTACAAAATCTCAGAAATATCTTCAATATCCTCTCAAGCATGTCTGTTGATGGTCTGAAGTATCTGAAGAATCGACAGACATCGATCGAAGGAGTTCGATCAGCATCCGTTGTCAAAAGGGCTCTACAATGAGCTAGCACTCGTGAGGAGTCGATCAGATCGGGAGCTTCGTGTGGATGATCTGCAGAGGTCAGATATATTATGTGGCTGCATCACGATGATCAGACTCTCTCGACGGTGATCAGATTGCGACGATCTACTATCCGCACAAAGATATTATGTTCTGAACACATTACAGTAAAGTATTTACTATTCGAATTTGAATTTCAAATTTAAATGAATGCATGCTATATATCATATTTAGATCCTAGTATAGGATAAATTTATATTAATTAATTAGATTAATTAATATCTTTTCACTGTAAAATCATAATTTTGAAAAATTTTAAAATTACCATTTTACCCCTGCATTGAATTTTTCCCACACCAGGTCCAATGTAGCTTATACTTTAGGCATAGTCAGTAGATTTTAGGGCAATCTGAGAGAAGAACATTGGAAAGCTGTGAAGAATATTCTTAAGTACCTAAGAAGGACTAAAGATGTTTTTCTAATCTATGGAGGATCAGAGCTAAAACTAAAAGGATATACCGATTCTAGTTTTCAGTCTGATCCAGTTGATAGCAAATCAATATCTGGATATGTCTTTACCTTAAATGGAGAAGCAGTGAGTTGGAAGAGTTCTAAATAGCAAACTGTAGCTGACTCAATCACTGAGGTAGAGTACATCACTGCTAGTGAAGCCATCAAAGAAGCTGTTTGGATGAAAAAATTCATCAATGAGTTAAGAGTAGTTCTTGAGATTGAATGATCAGTACCGCTTTATTGTGATAATACTGAAGTTGTTGTTCAAACAAAGGAGCCGAGATCTCACCACAGATCTAAGCACATCCTCAGACGCTACAATCTCATTCGAGAGATTGTCGAGAGACAAGATATATCTATTGAACGAGTTGAGATGAAGAATAATATAGCAAACCCATTCGCTAAAGTCTTGCCATTGCAGTTGTTTGATCACCATCTTGATTGTATGGGTTTAAAAATAGGGGTGATTAGCTTTAGTGCAAGTGAGAGAATGAAAGATAGGTACCTTAAAGCCATTCGAATTTATATTTCGATGGCACTTATCTTTGTAAAACCCCAACTCATCTATTGACATTTATAAAGGCATTCTTTGATTCATCATTTACAGCTATGTCTTTCTATATTTAAAAGATAATGATGAACCCCATAGATTAGGACAATGGTTTTGGGGTCATGAAGTGATCATGCTTGTAAGATCCAAAATCCTAAAATTCTAATCTAAAATCATTCCTAATCATAAGAGCATTGAGTTGGAGATTAATGATCTGGATAGACTGGCACATCCTATGTATGCTCAAAGGAGAGGGTGGCTGATCTTATAAGTTACTTGTGTGAGACACTAATATAAGGATGTAGGTGCTCATTAGATAATGAGTTCATTGAATTGACCTACTAAAAGAGAATTTCTTATAAAACCCTTGCTTACAAGTCAAAAGAAGGTTTTCTAAGTAGGAGTTATGCAACTGGTCCTTAGACCTGAGACCATCAGAAAATCTTATTCATATGATTCCATATTTTAGTTCATACTCACTCATGACTAAGTCATGAATGGGGTGTTCCGGTTATGGTGAATTGTGTATGAAGATCATGAGTTCGGTCAATAAGGAATCGATCACTCCTGGTAAGAGAAGTGATCATCCTAAGCTATCTCATCAAATGATGACTCAGGAAGTCTTTGATCAAAGCATTAAAAAATTAGAAATGGTTTCTAATACTTCTTTAATTGAGTCTTCATTAACAAGATGAGATCCACATGAATAAGTGTTAGGGTTTGATTTAATTTCATACTCATCGCTCATTCAGGATGAAGGTTGATCAAAGGATTGAATTGCATGGTAACTTATCACTAAAGGATATTTTTAAAATTTTTATTGAATTTTATATTTTCTGAGTTAGGCATGATACGTTGCTAGACGTCAATCTTATCTTGTAGATTTTCATGAATTAAAGAGTTTATTTCATGAGTCAATTAGAAAAACTTTTTAATTGGACAACTTAGGTCGGCATGTAGTTTGACCTAAATTGATTGGATCGGCTCTAATCTAACTTGATCAACATGCACCTAGACCTATTGCCAGCTAGATGTAGAACCCAATAGATCACACACATCAAGGAATTGATCAAAGAATCAATTGGATTCATTTTATGGGTCAATTGAACCTAATTGGGTGGCTAATTGGAAAGCTAGCACCTGTAGGCTAACCTTTACTCCTAGCCAAATTAGATTTGGGTTAAACCTTGTTTAATTGGACTTACCTATTTATGTAGGACCCTGATTGGATTGAGCATCAAGGGGGTAGCCAAGTTTGGGCATCTCCAAGCCTCATCCACGCTCATACTAAAGAGTCCAAAAGAAGTTGGACTCCAGGGTGCCCCAATTTTGTGTGACAAATAGTTTTAGTGTGCAAAAGAGATCGAGAGTCCTTCTGCATGTTAATCACTTATTTTTTGATAAATTTAAGATAGATAAGGAAGCCTACCATATTATTTTGAGTTTTGATAAGATCAAATTTTAATTTTTAAATTAATGTGGAGACTTTGTTTGGATGGCACAACTTGGAACGACGCCACAAAACAAAAGCTTGTATTATTTTGTTCGGTGAAGAGGATTCAAAAATCCTTTTAATCTGAAACCAAGACCCATGTGGAGCCCTCTCAGCCCTCTATTTGGGTGGCACAAACTTTAAAGTTTGTCATGGCCAGATGGGGTATCAAATGCCCCTTAATTCTTGGTGCATGTAGGATGAAGCGATGCAAATAGTCACTAATTTACACCAAGATTTCTCCTCATTGGGATATACTCATGCCTTAAAACTTATGCCATTAGAAGCCTTGTTCAAAGAGCTTTCCACATGGCAAAAATTAAAATTTTTTGATTTAAAAAAGGGTGTTGAATACTTATCAAAATGTAGATAGATGCGTGTAGAATCTGAATCAACGTATTTGAAAATTAAGAGTCCTTTTCAAATAAGTATCTTAATTTTTTGATATGCTGTTTTAAGAGACATGTGAAGAGGCATATCTGAGTCCTTTTCTGTATCCCTTCTACTCCTATAAATAGGACTCATTTTGAGAGTCCAAGGCACAAAACTCTCAGACAAAATCAATCCCCCTCTCTTTCTTATCTTGATAGGATAAAATTCTTCTATTAAGATAAGTCTGCTGATTTTAAAACAAAGCTTAAGAAGAGAGTAGGAGGTGATTTAGAGATTAGATAGAGTGAGAAAGAAAGGCTAAGGGTTCATCTGAGAGAGGTCTTGGTCCAAGGTAGGCTAAAAAGCTCAATTGGTGAAGTAGTTCATAAACAAGGTTCTGTTAGAGCAATTTTTTGATCAACTTCCTATATGGATCAATGTTGGAGGACTCACACTTGGGAGTCTTGTAGAATCAATTATCAGCTTCTTTCCTTTCTTTATCAACTTAATAGGTATGAGTTTTATACCTATTAGTTATTATTTACTTTATGGTTAAGGGGGTCCTAGGGTTTTTAGGATTTTGGGAGACTTGAGTTTCAAGAAAATTTTTGAAATCCATCTTCCGTTGCTCTCTCCAAAACCCAGTACAACCTATATGGCACACAATGATCTACACTTGATAAACATTATCATCCTTGTTAATAACATAACATTTGGTCGTGAACATTATTTAAGAACTACACGATAAATTCTTCTTTATCGATTAGAAGTAGTTTTAAGGACTTCATCGTAACATTGGAGTTCAATTAAGGAAGCTGCACACCTTATGATGAATTTGCCAAATAATATTTATCAATTATGATTCATATACATACAATGAACTCAATCATCTACAACCTAGATGATTGACTTTACGACATATTTTTCAACAACTTCCACTTAGACTAAATCCAATCAGATCGGTATTGAATACCCACCTTCCATTTGTGTTCATCGAACTCCTAGAATTTGATGGCTCTAGTAAATAGGTCGATCAAGTTCTCTTTTCTATCGATCTTTTAAAGCTTGATATTATCTCAATCCACGATCTCTCATATAAGGTGATAGCGATGTAGAACGTGTTTAGTTCTCTAGTGGGACTATGTTTCTTTAGCTTGAGCTATGGCTCTAGTACTGTTAATACACAAAGACTAGACCATCGACGGAGGGTGCCACTCCAAACTTGCTAATGAACTTCTACAACCAAACTCCTTTCTTTACAACATCGAATGCCGCAATATACTTTGATTCGCAAATAGAATCCACTATGGTGTACTGTTTGAAACTTTCTTAACAAATCGCTCCTCATTTAGGATAAAATATAATCCGATATATTTTTACTGTCATCTCAATCTGACTAAAAATTGGAATCACTCTATCCCATAGGTTTTAAGTCAGATTTGCTATAAATGAGCCATTGGTCTTTAATATTTCTCAAATACTTAAGGAGGATTCTTACAACCTTCAAATAGTTCTCATCTGAATCAGACCGTTACCTACTCACTACCCCTAGTGAGTATGCCATATTCGGTCATGTACATGTCATGGTGTACATGATAGATCTCATTGACAAAGCATATAGGATTCTACTTATATGCTCTTTTACAACCTTCCAATGGTTCTCACTCGGATCAGACTAGTACCTACTCACTATCCTTAGTGAGTGTGCCATATCCGATCACGTACATGTTATAGCATACATGACAGATCCCACTAACAAAGCATATAAGATTCTACACATATACTTTCTCTCTCTAGAGGAGTTGTCGGACAATTCTTCTTAGAGAGAAATTTTATGGCCTATCGAAAGATAGCTTTTCTGAAATTCTCCATGCTAAACCATTTCAGCACAGTGTCTATGTACGTGGATTGGGATAATCCAAGCAACCTCTTAGATCTATCTCTATAGATCTTCATCCCTAGGATGTAGGATGCTTCTTCCAAACCATTCATGGAGAACTAAGATGATAGACATACTTTTATTTCGTGTGGTGCAAGGATATCATTTTCGATTAAGAGAACATCATCTACATACAATACAAGAAATATGATTACAGAACTATTAGCCCACTTATATATATAGGATTCTTCTCCATTTTTAACGAAACCATACGTTCTGATCTTATCAAAATATATGTTCTAACTCTGAGAGCATTGTCATAGAAGAAAATATCTCACATAGTCAATACCATAATATTGACAATACCCCTTGGCAATCAAATGGGCTTTATAGGTCTCCACCTTTCTGTCTGTACCTCTTTTTCTTTTGAAGATCTATCTACACCCTATAAATTTTATCTCTTTGGATGGATCAACTAGTGTCCATACACTATTGATCTCCATGGACTTCATCTTGAATTTTATGGCATCAAGCCACTTGTCAAAGTTGGATCTTTGCATAGCACCCATATAAGTGATCGAATCCTCGTTATTTTCATCAAGTTTAACAGGATCACCATCCCGAACCTAAAAATCATAGTATGTGTCTAACGATGCGGTACTCTTCTAATCTCCTCAAAGATGTCTCTATAATGAGCTCCAGGTTTGATCTAATCAAATCCTATTATATATTGTTATTATCTGTGTCGGTTCTTCTACTTGTCGAACTTCACCAAGCTAAACCTTAATGGCATCAATTCCTTCCTCAAGAATCTCTTTTCCAGGAAGAATGCCTCAAGACCCACGAACACCATTTGTTCATTAGAAAGGTAGAAGTAATATGTCCTAGTTTCTTTAGGATACTCTATGAAATTATACTTATCGGATCAGGGTCTAAGCTTGTCAGTCTATGAATATTTTACATAAGTTGGACAACCCCAAATCTTAAGGTAAGATTTTACATAAGCTTGTCAGTCTATTTTTTAATTGTCCACACATATTGTAGTATCATTCATAATGATATCACAATAATCATTTTTTATTTATAAACTATAATGATTATATTCATCAAAAAGATTGGATAATGGTGACAATCACTTAAAATGATAATAATGAAGTTAAAAATAAGCTTAATAATTTCTAAAGTCAGAACTGGAACATAACTTCCATCTTTCACATTTAGAAATATCTCATCATTTTCAAACCTTCTACTAATCTGAAGTCTTTACAATACATTGTAAATTGAACTTTCGATATCCAATACCTAGGTAGTAATATCACAAATAAAAAAATTATAAGAAGTTATCATATAACTATCTTGACCAATAATCATTTGCTGATTTCTTTTCTTAGCCTGTTTGGATCAAGAAAACCAAGACATTGAGGATAATTTCTCTTCCAATGATCCAGCTTCTTACAGATGAAGCACTCTGTCTGACTCTGATCTACTTTAAACTTCTTGGCCAGTTCTAGCTAAAGAACACTGTTCAACTTGTAGTTCTACCTATTGAAGTTGGGTCTCATAAGCATGTCACTATCTAACAATGAGTGAAATGATAATTTACTAGCCATTACTAAAAAGAAAATATATGATCTATTATATATGAATTATTTAATCCTAAAGATTTAGACTTTAGTCTAAAGGTTCTCTCACTATTTTATAGAATTGAAAGCCTCTACCTCCAATTTAAGAAATTATTTTAATTTCTTAGTGGGTATTAGAATCCACACAAACTGCACCCGAGTCCGACTTTGGCTGGTCCACCTATGCGTATCTATGGGCAGGTTCTCCATCAATTATTTCTCTAAACAACTTCTAGTGATTCATTTTGCCTCAGATTACTTTTCAGTTGGCTTTGGCTATCTCTACAAGTCTTGGTTAGGTCTAACCATTAACATGACTAAACTCAACATATCTAACTAACAAATGATCAGGCCCGACTTTGGTCAGCCAACTTGAACACCCATCAAAAAGACACAACTAAGTTATCATATTATGAATAATAATTCTAATTAGCAGATAAGCACCAAGCCTTTGACCTCCAATGATTATCAAACTAATGGACCCATTATCACCCAACTTAATGAAAGGCTATGATCTAGTTATTACCATAATTTTTTTATTTTTAGGATCTAATAATTTAGAAGATTTGGTTAATATAATTTAAGAGAAAAAAAAATTGACCAGCTAATCATAATCCTTCCACTAACTTTACCAAGTCATTAAATAAGACTAGAGACAAAGCTGGTTCAAAGTCACCTAAATCAGCCAAACTGATTAATTTAAAATCCTCCCACTGACTTCACCAAGTCATCAGAGGACAAAAAGGTTTAGGTCACATCTTAATTAGTTAGCTCATCCATATGACTAACTAACCTAGGTGGCATGGGTTAGCTCAAATCAATGAGCAACCTAATCAAAAGCAAATTGACCATATTAGTTAAGTAAGATCGATGGGAGGGTCTGTCAAAGCTGATCTTAGATACTATCAAAATGGTTAGATAAGCAGACTGTCAATTAAAAACCATTGATCATATTATCATAGTAATATTGCTAAATTTACCTTAGGCACCAATTGATTTATTAGTTTTGATTTGGTCTATCGAAAGACTCGGGTCCGACCACTGAGCCACGATCAGGTCCATTTGGTGTAATCAAACTCATGGACTTTGATCAACTATAACTATTGAATCTGATCAAGAGAAAACTTGACCTAATCTAATTCAACTCTTGGTTAGATTTAATCAATTTTTTAATTTAGTCCATATTTGATTCTAACCTTAGGTCTAACACAGTTAAATGACCTGATTCAGGCTAATCCATAGCTTCATATTTTATATAATGCCTTTAGATCTTAAATTCACAATTCTAGATCTAAAGTTTCAACTCTTAATTCTTAATTAAGTATAGAAAAATGAAATAATTTCAATGCAAACTTTTTTATATTAAAATTTATGCAAAATAATTTTATCCAAAAATTTGTGTCGACTCATCCTGAGACTAATAGAAAATAATTTTTTGATTATGTACAATTTGGGTTAGCTCAACATAGAAGTCAATTTCTGGGCCTGCAAATCGAGTCAGCTCCAATCAAATTGAATTGACTCAGTAGGCTAACCAGCAACTCCTTACTGAATTTCATATCAGAATATTTTGCATAAATAGTTTTAATGTTTCAGATCAGATCCTAGGGTTTCAAATCTAGGGTTTTACAGAAAGTAAGTTTCGAGTGTGAATTCTACAAAACATATATATCACATATATAAATTTTAGATTCAAAATAAATCAAAAATATATATATCTAACATATGTATCATAGGATCTAAATCTAAAACATGAAATGCATACAATTTTTGTTCACTGTTCTTCTTTATGAAACATCACAATGGCACCCCTACATGTTATAAGAGAATCTCATCGAATGGGAAGAGAGGGGCTTTAAATCCTACTTGCTTTTATGACCGAATGACTTGGTGATGCATAATCTGAGTACTAGGCTACTAGGATATCTAATCTTACATATCATATATGCAACATACAGAAATTTAGATCTCATCTAAATTACTTCAGATCTAATCACTACTTTAGATCACATCTAAATCAGATCAAAAAATCTCATACTTCTCTAATATCATATCAAAATAAGATATTAAATCAAAAAATCAATCATTAATTCTTTTATATCTCATCTAAACTTATTTATGATTTAAGTATCTAGATTAGCATGTACTAGGACAACCTTTTCACTGTAACCTCTGACAGCAGGACAACCTTATAACAAATACGTACGATCTAAATTAATTATTTTCAAATCTATATGCATACATGATCATGTCAAAAAGAACCTATGCTCTAATACCATTTGAAAAAAAGCTAGGCTAGTTCATGCATGGATTTAAAAAAAATTTTATGCAGCAGAAGCAAACTAGATTAAACTATTTAATCTACCGTACACTAGATCTAATCTATAACTACCAAAACTATGATCTTATAACACAATCATGCATGCATAATCTAAAAATAATATCTAAAAGTATTAGATCTAATCTAATATATGATAAAGATTGAATCTGCATACCTGAGTACGGATCGAAGATTACCGCTGCTGAAATTTGAGGGATTGTATGTTGTTCCTAGCCGCACACGCATCCGATCTCTATGGGTATCCTCATGAAGCACGAACAGATCGACCTCCCTGTAGTGCTAGCTCTTTGTAGAGGCCCTTTATGGCTGATCAAAGGAGAAATAAGAGGTTGGTGGATGAAGGCAAGGGAAAGCTCCTTCTCTCTTAATTTTTCTATCACCCAAACCCTAGCTCCAAAGAAGAGGAACCCATGCCCAAGAGAGGAGACCTTCTCCTCTAATTTTCCACTCATATGGGACATCCAACAATTGGACCCCTTTTATAGGGAGGGCTTAGGGTTTTAAGAGGAAGCACTACAAAAAATAAAGGCCCACACCTAAGAGCCCATATGCACATAAAGAGACACTTAAATTTCTCATGCCTAAAGAAGTCCACCATGCCTTCATCAGATATCACACCCCCTACATGTCTTTCTCATGGTAAAACATCCTTTCTCATGATGAAAAGTAAACCTATTTTGTTGCACAAAACAGATTTCCTTAAGTGTGGCATCCAAAGAAGTTAAGGTGAGGTGGAAACCTTATCAAATAAGGAATCAAATCAAATTTCAAACCTACCTAACTTCTTTGGCATTGAGAAAGCATCAAGATCAAGGGGGTGCACATGGGGATTTTAGCATGAAAGATTTCATGCAAAAACACTTTTGCATGAAAGGATGATGCGGCATTGCTATGGGGCGGTGCAAAAGATAAGGGAGAGAGTCCTAGTAGACAAGGACTCCTATTTCTTGCTTAGATTGGATCCCAATCAAATCAAATTTGGTTGGACCTAAAGATGAGCAATTATAATTTAATTAGAAGCTCAATCTCACTTAATTAAATCCTAATCAAATCAAAAATTAATTGAACTCAAATCCTGATCAAATTAAAAACTAATCTTCCTTAGTGATTAGGTCATTTAATAACCTAATCGGTGCAAACCTAACTAAATCCAATTCAATTAGACTTGATCTAATCCTCTTTGTTCAAACAAACTGAGCTAATTAACAATCTAATTATTATTTAATCTTCCTATAATTTACTAATCCTTAGCAAATTATTTATTACAACCTTTGCATAGGGTTAATCATCAATCATATTGATGATTATACCCTTCAATGATTCATAATCATTAATTAGCTATTAGATCATATCGAAACTTCTATTGTGTGTAACCCCATAGGTTCGAACCTAAGCTGGTAGTACAGAAATAAATTCTGATACTAATCAAAATGACCATCTAGCAATGATATCTGACATCCGGATAGACCGAATGATTGCAAAGCAACATTTAAGAATCTGAAACATAGTTACCGCATAATTCATCTCCTGACCCCAATGCTCAAGGTGACTTAGGATTTAAGTGTCAACCCTGAAATAGTCATTCATATTATGTTTCAATCTTTTTCAAATCTTATGACTCCTTACAAGGATTACCCTGACCAAGGTTTTACTCAATTGAAATACAGTAATGCATTAACTCCTATAATACGGAAAGGTCAATCCTATCTTGACTCACGCACCTACTTCGCAAGTATTTAACTATACCCGGAGCCTTCCATCACTGTATTACAAATACAGATAGTCTGACACCAAAGCACAGTGAGTTGCTTGTAAGTCATCATGGTGATCTTATGTCGGAGGGATACTTATGTCCATATCCTTCGCGAGCTATCCTTGATAGCAAAATGCTCTATAGTTTGGTCATTGTTCAGTAACGATGTACTCTTACATCTCATATGTATGCCATACCAGTGTCTCCACACTCCTTGATTAAGAAGATAACCAATCCATATGGTACACAATAACCTACACTTGATAAATATTATCATCCTTTTTAATAATGTATCATTTGGCTGCGAATATTATTTAAGAACTATAGGATAAATTCTCCTTTATTGATTAGAAGTAGTTCTAAAGATTTTATCATAACATTGGAGTTTAATTAAGGAAGATGCATACCTTATGATGAATTTATCAAATAACTTTTATCAATTTATGATTCATATACATACAATGAGCTCAATCATCTACAACCTAAATTTTTGGCTTTAAGACATATTTTTCAACAATAAGTAGATGGATGAAGATAGTCGGGTTAAGTGTTATGTGCTGGCTTCTATATCAAATGAGTTGCAGAACCAACATGAGTATATATTTACTACCAGGGCTATGATCACTTACCTACAAGAGCTGTATGGTGAGTAGAGTCGAACTGCATGTTTTGAAGTATCCAAGAGACTCATCAACATGAAGATGCATGAAGGACAGTCGGTCCATGAACATTATATGATAGTGATCAAAAACATAGAGAAACTTGAGAAGCTCGGACTGAATATGCAAAAGAAATTATAAATGAATTTGATTCTTCAATTTCTTACGAGTTCATATAGTCAATTTATTATAAATTTTTATATGAACAAATTGGTCTGCACTATACCCGAACTGGTCAACATATTGGTTACTACTGAGGAAACCTTGAAGAGTTCAAGGGATACTGTTTTTGCTATAGAACATACTTCTTTATCTAAGAGAAAGTCTAGCTGGAAGAAAAAAAGTAAACCCATGAAGAAGCAGAAGAAGGAGAGCAAGACAAAGAAAGATGTTTCAAAAGAGGCTGCAGATAAAGAAATGCATTTTCACTGTGATGGTGACGACTATTGGAGGAGGAATTGTGCACTCTATCTGGAGAGCCTAAAGATCAAAAAGGATGACAAACTTTCAAAAGGTATGCTCATAACTAAATCTAACCTAATGATTTTTTCTACTTCTAATTGGGTATTGGATTCTGATTTGAGTGCTCATATATGTACTTCAATGTAGGGTCTAATAGAAAGTAGAAGATTGAGGGAAGATGACATGATCCTTCGGATCGGTAATAGAGCAAAAATTACTACAAAAGCTGTTGATACTTATTCTCTTCAATTACCATCAGGATTTAGATTAGATTTAAAAGACTGCTATTTTATTTCTATAGCTAGTCAAAATTTGATTTTTGTGTCTATGCTAGCACAGGATGATTTTGATTTTAATTTTAATAAAAACTTTTATTTTATTTATTTAAATAAATTAGTTGCATGTGGTCTTTTAATTGATAGTCTTTATCACTTGCATATTGATGCAAATTTAAATTTAAACGAGCAAGTAGTGAGTGCCATAGGTCAAAAGAGATTCAGAGATGAAATTAATCAAAAATACTTATTGCATCATAGATTAGGCCATATTACAAAGGATAGAATAAATAAATTAGAAAAGATGGGATCCTTGGCTCTTTTGATTTAGAGTCGTATCCAGCTTATGAATCTTATCTTTGAGAAAAAATCACCAAGTTATCCTTTATGGGATATGGGAAAAGGGCCGTTAAGTTATTTGCCCTAGTATATACTGATGTGTGTAGGCCATTTGATGTGTAGGTCAGAGATAGTTATAGCTACTTCATCATCTTTACCGATGATCTGTTATGATACGAATACGTGTATCTGATGAAATATGAATCTGAAGCTTTTAAAAAGTTTAAGAAATTTATAAATGTAGAGAAATAAACAAGTTAATCCATTAAAGTTTTTTGATCTGATCGAGAAGATGAATATCTTAGTCAAAAAATTTTAAGATATCTTAAGGATAATGGTATAGTCTCTCAACGGACTCCTCTTGGAACACCTCAGCTCAATGGGGCATCCAAAAGAAAGAATAGAACCCTATTAGATATGGTCAGGTCCATAATGAGCTTCACTAATTTATCCTTATATCTTTGGAGACATGTCTTATTAACTGTAATTCACTTATTCAATAGGGTTCTATCAAAATCCGTTCCTACCACACCATATGAAATATAGCATGGTAAGAAATTGAGTCTAGGCTATCTTAAGACTTGAGGATATTTGGCCTATATCAAAAGATAAATGACTGATAAATTAGATGATAGATCTGTAATAACTCATTTTATTGGGTATCCAAAAGAATCAATGAGATACTACTTCTATTTTCTACAAGATCATAATGTGATTATGAGTCAGAATATCATATTCTTAGAAAAATAGTTTATCCAGAATGGTGATAGTGGGAGATTAGTTGAGCTTAAAGAGAAGATCTTTGATGAGCAAAGAGCTATGGATCTTCAGGAACTCATTATTCATAAGCTAGTAGTTAATGTTTCTCCACCACCTCATAGATCTAGTAGGGTCTCCCATCCTCCTGAAAGGTACATGGATATGTTTATGAAGGAAGTAAAGAAAATTTTCTTATAGGAGATAAGGATCGTGGTGATGATCCTAATATCTTTGACGAGATGATATCTGACATTGATTTCAAAAAATGATTAGATACAATGAAGTCAGAAATTGACTGAATACACTCAAACCAAGTATGGACCTTAGTGGATTCATCCAAGTGTATAGTACCTATTGAGTGTAAATGGATCTACAAAAAAAATTAGTATAAATAATAAGATAGAGACATTTAAAGCTAGGCTCATGGCAAAAGAATATAGTCAGCACAAAGGCATTGACCATCAAAAAATCTTTTCATCTGTAGTTATGCTGAAATCTATCTGTACTTTGCTTGTTGTTGCAGCTTCTTATAATTATGAAATTTGACAGATGGATGTGAAAATTACTTTCCTAAATGGATATCTTAAGGAAGATATCTATATGGAGCAATCTTTGGGTTTCATATCAGATGATAGTAATCACTGAGTCTGCAAGCTACAAAGGTCCATATACAGATTAATGCAAGCTTCTTGGAATTAGAATCTTTGTTTTGATGAAGCGATCAAACCATTGATTTTGCCAAAAAAAAGAGGAACCTTGTGTATACAAGAGGATCAGTGGAAGTGCAATAACATTCTTCGTGTTGTATATAGATGATATTCTCCTCATTGAGAATGATATTTTTCATGTTGACCTCAGTTAAAAGATGGCTGTCCAAGAAATTTTTCATGAAAGATCTAGGAGAAGCATCCTATATTCTTGAAATAAAGATTTATAAAGATAGATCTAAAAGAATGCTAGGCCTGTCACAAAATTTGTACATAGAGAAAGTGCTGAGAGATTCAGTATGAAAAACTCTAAAAAAAAAAAATTACCTCTTAGGCATGGTATTCATCTTTCCAAGACAATGTGTCTGATCATATCTAAGAAAGTTCAATGCATGAGTAGGATTTTTTATGCCTCAGTCATAGAAAATCTCATATATATCATGCTGTGTACTTGACCTAATATTGTCCTTACCGTGAGTATCACGAGCAGGTACCAGTGGAATCCAGACAAGTAGTATTGGATAGCTGTGAAGAACATCCTTAAGTATTTAAGAAGAACTAAGGATTTGTTCTTGATCTTTAGAGGAGGTTCTAAGTTACGAGTCGAGGGGTATACTAATTCAAAATTTATGTTTGATCTTGATAATAGAAAGTCTACATCAGGATATATGTTCATATGTAATGGTGGCACAGTCAGCTGAAAGAGTTTTAAGCAACCTATCATAGCAGATTCGACTACAGAAGCTGAATATGTCACTACTTCGAATGCTGCAAAGGAAGGCTTCTGGTTCAAAAAGTTCATCGCAGAGCTTGGGATAATGACATCGGATGCCATATCACTCTACTACGAAAATAATGAAATCATAGTACTTATTAAAGAGCCAAAGTCTCATCAAAAATCAAAGCACATTGAGCGGTGGTTCCATATCATATGCGACTATCTCAAAAAAAAATATGTCGAGGTACGAATAGTAGACTTCATGGACACCGTGGCAGGCCTGCTAACAAAGCAATTGAGCCAACCAAAGATAGAAGTCTACCTTGAGAAGATGAGACTTAGATTAGTGGCCAATTAGCTTTAGCCCAAGTGGGAGATTGTTAAATGTATATCCTAGAAGCCAATATGGTTGACATATTGTAATAACTCTAGAATATAATTTTATACTTAAAATATTGATCTGATCAATAAAAGAATAAGTTTTATTTTCATTCAAGGGTGATGTATCCTTGAATCATCCATTAAATTAATACTTTCGATATATATTCTCAAGGTATTGAGAATTAGGGGCATGTATAATCAATTCCTAAATTGCTCTGATTATAGTATCATCATAAGGATGGTGATCGATCCGGATAGACTGATGCACAGATCGCTTCTTTCGAGGTAGATAAGTCTCTGATCTACAATGTAGAGACACTGAGCGACAAGTACGGATAGTTGTTAGAGAATAACTAATATTGAGTGTGACCATATGAAAAATCACTTAGATTTCTCCTCATTATCAGTGATTATCTCAATGCTGTAGTTATATGAATGATCCTTTGACCTGCGATGGCACCGTTGCTTACAGTGAGGTTACTGGAGTTTGACTGATACATAAATATGGCCTCATTGAGTCCTTATAGTGTATGTTAGCGATAGTTGGTCCACTGTAGGAATAAGGTGCGCATTTAGATAGAATCTATCGACCTTGATAGAAAGAAGTAGTCCTATAAAATTTGAGAGTATAAATTCGTAAGTCTATAGTCACAGTAGTATGATTAATGAAAAAAAATTTTATGAGGATCATAAATTAGACTTGAGCTAATTGAAACTATCATATGACTGATAATGAGGTTTGACGATTTATCCATGACCTACCATTTAGTCAGGACTTACGATAGAGAGACTGAATCACATGTAAACTACACCTTGAGATTCTTTTTCAATTCTACTGGGTTACCACTACATACTGCTAGGTGTCACTGATGGATTGTAAGAGCTCACTAAGGTTGTTCAGTATCGACGATCCTTACTGAGTTAGAGTGAAATCATTCCGACCTATTGAAAAGAGTTTCAATGATACTATGATAGAGATCATAGTATATCTCACTACCAAATAGAATTAAACCTATGGGGTCATACAACAAAAAGATTAGATCTAAAATAAGTAATTGGACTTATGAAGTCTCAATTAGGTTTAGAGAAATTCTATTGGATTCAGAATAACCTTGCTAGCACAAAGCTAAATCTAATTTTTTCTTTATACTTGAATTACTTATGTGATAAGATTAATTCAAGTTAATTATCTATTAATAATCTAAATGAATTAGATTCATTGGGCTTCAATTGTTGGGTGCCTAAGATTTTTGAATCAGAATGCATTAGGGGTTCAAACCTTTAAGCATTTTTTTGATTATTTTATATTGGGGCGCTACTTGATTTGATCAAGTTGGTGAAGGAAAAATCAGTTTTTTCCTTGTAGGATCTTCCAGATCTAATGAGATCTGAGGTGGAATATTTTAAAAAAAATTATCCTACAATATTTTAGATCTAAGATCTATTAGATCTAATTCTTATTATCTGATATTAAATCTGAAAATATGAGGAATAAAAAAATACCTCTAGGGTAACTAGATTACCCAGTAGATGATCGCAGCAATGCCCGAGGTTCTAAAATAGCCACACAGTCACCTGGCCTCTACCAGTATCCACTCGATCAGGATCTGGATCATCTTCTCCTTGCAAATCTTTACTCCAAAAATTAGATCTGGATCTGATCTGAAAGATCTTCAAAAGATCTTCTGAAGCTGGAGTAGCAGCTTCTCGACAAATCTCTGCAGCCTTCTAATCAGAGAGCCACCACGCCTTGGACAAGTACCAGATGGACACCCAACCTCTTGGACGTGAAGAGGGAAGGGAGAGGAGAAAATGAGACATGGAGAAGTAGAGAGGATTCAAGCTTTTGCTGGTTATTAAGCAGAGACTCAAAACCCTAGGCGCACACAGGGTTTAAATAGACCCTGCTGCGCCATGCAGTGCCACATCATTCGACCAATCAAAAAATTTCAATTAATTTTGAAAAAATTTTGATTAGTGAAGTGATGTCATCTGATTATATCAGATAAAAATCTCTACAATCCCTCCTACTGTTGGTGCCAACACTGGATAAGCACAGTGAGATTGGCGCCTTACGTCCAAGTTGATCAAGGGATTAGAGTCCTCATCTCATGGGACTCTATCCTTATCCACTTGGGGTGCATGCCTAATCTGAATATGGTGCCCACTTTGAGGCCTAATTTAGCAGGTGGACACTCCACAAAAACTCTCCAATGACCTCTTGCCAAGTGGCCTTCAGTCCAAGGTCCATGGGTCAACGTTTGACCAATGTCCTAAAACGAAAATGGCAGGTGACAGGAATTAGCAGGTGTTGTCTTAAATTCATCTCATGAATTAAGACAAGTCTTTTCTAAGCTAGACTGACTCTAGTCAGACTGAGAGAAACCTTCTCAAGATTCTCTGGGTGAGTCAAATCACATTTGGCTCAGTCGAGATAGAAAAGATTACACGAAGAGAAAGTTAGGCTCAATCGTGTGCTAGCATGATTTTCTTGAATCCAATTGGATCTAATCCAAATCAATCAAACTGGGCTAGCTCAATTGATGATATCCAGACCCTAACTCTTATTTGTGTGACACAGTTAGATTCATTTCTATATGGTAATGAGACATATCGTGATCTCATCATCGACATCATTCAAACTCCTTTCGATGGACCAGAACTCTTCTGATTCAGACAATTAGAATGATCGATCATCAAGATCATTCTAATTGCTCCCAAAATCTACCAGTGATACCTAGCAGTATATAGTGGCAACCCATCAGAAATGAAGATGAACCTCTCCGTGCAGCTACCTGTGTGATTGAGTTCTTCTATCATGAGTTCTGACTAAATCAGGGTTAAGGTGAACTCGTCAAACCCAACATCAGTCATATGAATCAATCAATCGATCCAAGTCTGATGTGAAACCTAAATAGAAAACTCTTTTCTATTATTTCACTCTGCCATGGCCATGGGCTTAAGGACTCGATCTTTCGATCATCATAGGACTACTCCTCTCATTTACTGAGTTTGATAGATCTCTTCTTGGTGCGATCTGGTTCCTACAATGATTATGCTACAGCCAACATATACCTCAGAATTTTGAATGACTAGGAGATCGAGTTATGATGTAGTCAAACTATAACACACTCAAGGTGAACTGTCGATGTACCTCAAGTCAAAGAACTAGACACACAGCTGCAGTATCGAGCTAGTCATCGATGAGAAGATAGACTTCCTTATGACTGCTTGAGGTGGTCACGCTCAGTATTCTCATTCTCAATGAATACCTGTACTCTCGCTCTGGTCTCTCCACACCGTAGACTCAAGACATATCTACCCTAAGAAAGTGATCGTACACCAACCTACCGGATCGATCACCATCCGCGTGATGATCCTATGGCCAGGAGCTGTTTATGAGTTAGTTATGTAAATTCATGTCTTAAATTTTTAACACTTGAAAATATGAATTAACATTCCTACTAACTCAAAGGATGTATCACAGACATAATGTACACAATGTGATAGTAGAATAACCCTTTTATTTATTTATAGTCAAAATTATAAATTTGCCCTTAGATTTGTACAGGAATGTATCAGCCAATCTGACATCTAGGGCACACATCTAACAAACCCCACTTGACCTAATGTCAATTGGCTACATATCTAAGTCCCATCTTCTCAAGGTGAGCTTCGATCTTCTGCTAGCCTAATGGCTTTGTCAGTGGATCTGCCACATTGTCTGTGGAGTCGACTCTCTTAACCTCGACATAACCTTTTTCGAGGTAATCACGAATCAGATAGAATCGCCGCTCGATATGCTTGAACTTCTGGTGATACCTTGGCTCCTTAGCTAGGGCTATGATGCCATTATTGTCGCAGTAAAGAGGGATGGCATCCGATGACATCACTCCAAACTTTGTGGCAAACTTCTTGTACCAGAATGCCTCCTTCGCAGCTTCCGATGCAGCAATATACTTTGCCTCCATGGTGGAATCAGCAATCACCGTCTGCTTGAAACTCTTCCAGCTAACTGCACCATCATTGCAAATGAACAGATTTTCAGATGTCGACTTTCGATCATCTATATCAGACATAAAGTCTGAGTCTGTAAATCTCTGAACCTGGAGTTCTCCATTCCCAAAGACTAGAAACATATCCTTAGTCCTTCTCAAGTACTTAAGGATACATTTCACAGAAGTCCAATGCTCTTCATCAGGATTCGACTGATATCTGCTTGTGACACTCACAGTATGGGCTATATCAGGTCGTGTACATAGCATGACATACATGAGGCTTCCTATTGCCGAAGCATAAGGGATCTTGCTCATGCGTTCAATCTCCTCAGATGTGCTAGGGTACATCTTCTTGGAGAGATAAATGCCATGTCTAAAAGGTACTAAACCTCTTTTGGAGTTTTTTATGCTAAACCTTTTTAGCACCTCCTCTATGTACATCTTCTGTGAGAGTCCCAGCATCCTATTTGGTCTATCTCTATAGATTTTAATACCCAGTATAAAGGATGCCTCTCCTAGATCTTTCATAGAGAACTCCTTAGACAACCATATTTTGACTGAGGTCTACATGGAAATATCATTCTCAGTCAGGAGGATGTCATCTACGTACAGTACAAGGAAGACAACTATGCTCCCACTGACCTTCTTGAACATACATGGTTCCTCCTCATTCTTAATGAAACCAAACATTTTGATCACATCATTGAAACGAGTATTCCAGCTCTGAGATGCTTGCTTAAGTCCATAAATGGACCTTTGCAGCTTGCAGATCGTGTGATCATCATCACTAGATGTGAAATCAAGCGGCTGTTCCATATAGATATCTTCCTCAAGATATCCATTTAAGAACACTGTTTTCACGTCCATCTGTCATATTTCATAATCGAAATAGGCTGCAATAGCAAGCAATGTACGGATGGATTTTAGCATGGCTACGGGCGAAAAGGTATCCTGATAGTCAATGCCTTCACGCTGACTATAACTTTTCACTACGAGCCTAGCCTTGAATGTCTCCACATTTTCATCTACACCTATCTTTCTCTTGAAGATCCATTTACACCTAATAGGTACAATACCTTCAGGTGGATCTATCAAGGTCTAGACTTGATTTGAGTGCATCGAGTCAATTTCTGATCTCATTGCCTCTAACCATTTCTCAGAGTCGATATCTGATATCGCCTTGTCATAGGTCTTGGGGTCATCACCATGAGCTCCATTTTTCGTGAGGAATATTTTCTCTACTTCCTCTTATATAGTACCTAAGTATCTTTCAGGAGGATGAAAAATTCTAATCGATTTACGAGGTGGAAGAGGTTGTGTTAGGACTGGTTCTAATTGATTGGATTCCTCAGGTTCTTTAGCTCGTTGCTCTTGGGAGACATTCTCTTTGAGCTTAATTATTCTTCTGATACCACCATCTTGAATAAACTATTTTTCAAAAAAAATAGCATGTCGATTCACAAAGGGTAGGTTCCCACAGCCACAGCAGCAACTCTTGCTCCATTTCCGATGCGTAGGATCATATCCCCATCCCTCAGCTTCCTGCTCTCCTCAAGATCCTGCATAGAAGTGCACAAATGAGCACTAAAACCAGAGTCAAGTACCCAACTGGATGCAGAGGAAATCGTAAGATTAGATTCTATAACGAGCATACCTCCAGAAGGACTATCCTTCTTGTTCTTCAGGGTGGCCAGGTACTGAGGACAGTTTCGCTTCCAATGGCTGTCTGAATTGTAGTGAAAATATTTTTCATTTTCAGCAGCCTTCTTCTTCGGTTCTGTCTTCTTCTTCTTTCCATCCACCTTCTACTTCTTCGCAGACTTCTTCTTCTTTCCAAAAGACTTTTTCTTAGAAGAAGTCCGCTCCACAGTAAGAACTGAGCCTTTTGAACCCTTCAAAAAAAAGCTCAGCCGTATCCAACATGTTCATTAACTCAGCCAAGGTATACTGCATCTTATGCATGTGAAAGTTCATGATGAACTAACCATATGCATCAGACAAGGATTGAAGGATCACATCAATCTAAAAAATCCTATCTAAGATGACACCGAGCTTCTCAAGCTCCTCCAGGTCCTTGATCATTGTCAAATAATGATCTTGGACTGACTGCCCATCATGCATTTTAGTCTTAAAAAGTCTTTGGCATACTTGATACTTGGCTGCGCGACTTTGTTCACCAAACAACTCTTGTAGATGAGCCAACATTTGGTGGGTCATTATAATATTCTCATACTGGCGTTGTAAGTCATCAGATATAGTACCCAACATATAGTACCTAGCTTTGTTATCATCATCCGTCCACTTTTCCAGAGACGCTCTCTGTTCAGCAGTCGGACGTGCTAGTATGGCAAGTGGGTCCTGGTCCAAGACATGAGTCAATTTCTCAAAATTCAAAATAATTCTATAGTTCCTCAACCAGTCTTTGAAATTAGGTCCAATCAATCTGTGGATATCTAGTATTTTGGTCAGGGGGTTGGACGCAGACATGTTTCCTGTAGAGAGTCAAAAGTTTCTAGTTAGATTTTGTAATCAGACTTAACTAATTTGTTTAGAGATTTTATTTTTAAACAAATTAGGCTCCCACTATTTTCTCAGATCCCTACACTCCCTAGGTAGAGATGTGAAAATCTTCGTGATTAGTGATTTCTAGTGGGTGGTGCGGTCTCACCGACTGGCTCACCACCTCACCTAACAGTTATTGGTGATAGGTCAACCGATGAGTGGACAACTCTTGTCTAATGATTCTCTAAACATGGTGCACCCAAAACTTGGTCTCTAATTCATGAAGATCACCATACCCGAAATATTGCTCCAATCCTTAGTTAAGTCAGACCCACCATTTGCACGAATTAGATTCCTGATTGGGTCTCTTACCGTATCTGAAATATTGAGCACAACCCATCCTCTAATTCGTAGCATCCAATGCCTAATGGACATGGTTGCGTCTTTCCGATGCAACTGAGCCACTGTAACCAGCCGAGAACAATCAACCCCGGGAAAGGCCCGCACATCCACAATGGTGGAAGATCTTAGACTTAATATTTTCTTAGAGAGATTTGATTTAGGTCTCATTAAACTTGACTTGACATAGTCATAACAATTATGACTAACCTAGTGACATGGGTTAGCTCAAATTATTAGCCACCTCAAATCAAAACTGGATCGACACATATGGCTAGGTAAGTGAGATCGGTGGGAGGGATATGCCATTAACTTGACAAGAATGCATTCGAGTCGAGTAGCTCCCAATTAAAAATCAATCGGTCGTATTTACCCAACTTACCTTAGACATCAAATTATCGAACCAGAATCAATTAGGTTAGCCTACAATTCAAGCTTTAACCACTGAGCCAAATTAGGTCTTAACTTGATCAAGTCACATCTAAATGTGATTCGACCTTGACCTAGACTTAATCCTATTAGGCTGGTCAATTATTAGCTTTCATGATCCCACCTAACCAACTTTTGATTCGGTTTGATCAACCGCTAGATCTAATTGAGCTATCCAAGCTCGAACCCAATTTTATGAAAATGGCTTAGATCTAAAATTTTCAATTTTAGACCTAATTTGATTTTATAAGCTTAATTCATTAATTAAGTCTTGGATTTATAAACAAAATATGTAAATAAATCCTAGGGTTTCAAGTCTAGGGTTTTGCAGAAAAGAAAATTTTGATTTCTGATTAAGGATGAACGTGCAGCACCCCTACACGCCATAAGAACACTCCATTGAATGGGAGGAGAGGATCTTAAACCCTACTTTGTTCTTATGACCGGACGGCCATGAGGAACACCTTAATCAGAAATATTGATTTAACTACAAAACTAGTTAGATCTAAGTTACATATCACATATATAATTTCATATCTAACTTATACATGCTTTGCATACATCTCATGTATTAAAATCTGATCTAATTAGCATACTTTCAGATCTGATACATCATATATAATATCTTAAAAATAAGATTTAAATTAAACTATTCAATATAAAATTTATTCTAGACAGTTACTAGAATAATTCTATAACTAGTCTAGGCATGCAACAGATCAATCTTATGTATTAATTAAAATTTTATTTTTTATTTTTTGATCTGAATATAATATTTATAATATCAAAAAAATAAAAAATAAATTAGATCTAATTTATATTTTAATTATATTAAAATATAAAACTATAAGACTATTCATAGATCAAACTACTCCTAATCTAGTCATCCATCTTATACATGTTAGATCTACTTAGATTTAATTTTAAATTTTTTTGATTTCAGATTCTATCATATCTGATGTGACATCTAAAATCCATTAATATCAGATAAATAAAAATAAAAATCAGATCTAAATTAGATCTGAAATAGAGCCATCAATCTGGCTCTGATATCAGTTGAAGAAAAAATCAATTTTTTTCTTGTAGGATCTTCCAGATCTAATGAGATCTGGAGCAGAATATTTCAAAAAAAATTATCCTACGATATTTCAGATCTAAGATCTATTAGATCTAATTTTTATTATCTAATATTAAACCTAAAATTAAATCTGAAAACATGAGGAATAGAGAAATACCTCTAGGGTAACTAGATTACCCTGTAGATGATCGCAGCAATGCTCGAGGTTCTAAAATAGCCATGCAGTCGTCTGACCTCTATCGATATCCACTCAAGTAGAATCTAGATCATCTTCTCTTCATAAATCTTTGTTCCAAAAATCATATCTAGATCTGATCTGGAAGATCTTCAAAAGATCTTCTGAAGCTGGAGTAGCAGCTTCTCGACAAATATCTGCAGCCTTCTAATCAGAGAGCCACCACACCTTGGACAAGCACCAGATGGATGCCCAATCTCTTGGACGTGAAGAGGGGAGGGAGAGGAGCAGAGGGGGCATAGAGAAGTAGAGAGGATTTAGGCTTTTACTGGTTATTAAGCAGAGACTCAAAACCCTAGGCGCAGATAGGGTTTAAATAGACCCTGCTGCGCCATGCAGTGCCACATCATTCGATCAATCAAAAAATTTTAATTAATTCTGAAAAAATTTTGATTGGTGAAGTGATGTCATCTGATCATATCAGATAAAAGTTTCCATAATCCCTCCTACTGTTGGTGCCAACACTAGATAAGCACAGTAAGATTGGCACCCCACAGTCCAAGTTGATCAAGGGATTAGAGTCCTCATCTCATGGGACTCTATCCTTATCCACTTGGGGCGCATGCCTAATCTGAATATGGTGCCCACTTTGAGACCTAATTTAGTAGATGGATACTCTATAAAAACTCTCCAATGACCTCTTGCCAAGTGGCCTTCAGTCCAAGGTCCATGGGTCAACATTTGACTAATATCCTAAAATGAAAATGGCAGGTGACAGGAATTAGCAGGTGTTGTCTTAAATTCATCTCATGAATTAAGATAAGTTCTTTTTGAGCTGGACTGACTTCAGTCAGACTGAGAGAAATCTTCTCAAGATTCTCTGGATGAGTCAAATCATATTTGACTCAATCGAGATAGAAAAGATTACACGAAGAGAAAGTTAGGCTAAATCGTGTACTAGCACGATTTTCTTGAACCCAATTGGATCTAATCCAAATCAATCAAACTAGGCTAGCTCAATTGATGACATCCAGACCCTAACTCTTATTTGTGTAACCCAGTTAGGTTCATTTCTGTATGGTAATGAGACATGTCATGATCTCATCATCAACATCATCGAAATTCTTTTCGATGGATCAGAACTCTTCTGATTCAGACAATTAGAATGATCGATCATCAAGATCATTCTAATTGCTCCCAAAATCTACCAGTGACACCTAGCAGTATATGGTGGCAACCCATCAAAAATGAAGACGAACCTCTTGGTGCAGCTACCTGTGTGATTGAGTTCCTCTATCATGAGTCCCGACTGAATTAAGATTAAGGTGAACTCGTCAAACCCAACATCAGTCATATGAATCAATCGATTGATCCGAGTCCGATGTGAAACCCCAATGGAAAACTCTTTTTTATTATTTCACTCTGCCATAGCCATGGGCTTAAGGACTCGATCTTTCAATCATCATAGGACTACTCCTCTCATCTACCGAAGTTGGTAGATCCCTTCTTGGTGCGATCTGGTTCCTACAATGAATATGCTACAGCCAACATATACCTCAAGATTTTGAATGACCAGGAGATCGAGTTATAGAATAGTCAAACTATAACACACTCAAGATAAACTATCGATGTACCTCAGATCAAAGAACTAGACACAGCTGCAGCATTGAGCTAGTCATCGACGAGAAGGTAGACTTCCTTATGACTGCTCGAGGTGGTCACGTTCAGTACTCTCATTCTCAACGAATACCTGTACTCTCACTCCGGTGTCTCTACATCGTAGACTCAAGACACATCTATCTTAAAGAAGCGATCGTACACCAACCTTCCGGATCGATCACAATCCTCGTGATGATCCTATGGTCAGGAGCTATTTATGAGTTAGTTATGTAAATTCATGCCTTAAATTTTCAACTCTTGAAAATATGAATTAACATTCCTACTAACTCAAAAGATGTATCACAGACATAATGTACACAATGTGATAGTAGAATAACTCTTTTATTCATTTATAGTCAAAATTACAAATTTGTCCTTAGATTTGTACAGGAATGTGTCAGCCAATCTGGCATCTAGGGCACACATCTAACAGTTGGACGTGCCCGATTGGTTAAAGGTGTGAAGGACCAACTAGGGCCATCCCATATCCCCTAGTTGGCATGCGAGAGAGTGGGCTAAAGGGTGCCAAGTGCTGGTGCCACATGGTTCTCCTAAGGATAGTCAAAGATTGAGAGCTACAAGGATTTCTAATGCGAGTAGGACTTGCATTAAGAGGCTATTTGATTTTGAATAGGATTTACACCTTTTGCCTATTTAAAGGGCCCTTCTCTATGGGTCTTGACATCAGATTTTCAGCAACCTCTAAGTCTCCAAAAGCCTCCCCACGCCTCCCTCTCTTCTTCTTGGTTCCAATGTCCAACAAGGTTGGACGTCCACCTTCTTCCAATGCCCAAAAGTGTTTGGGCGGCCATCTTCTTTGCTGATTCTCAAGTCCCTGATTGCTGCTAAATCAAGGAAAGGAGATCAAGTAAAGAAGAGAAGAAAAAGATCAAAGAAAGGATCAAAAAATTGATCGTGATCCAGGCTTCATTCAGATTCGCTGGGTGATCATTCTTGAAGAAAAAAAATCAACATCATAGAAGACTGTTCTAGGCTGATCCCAAGTGGATACCCACAGAGTCAAACATTTGCATGGCTAAAAAAGAACCTACTTTCTTTCAAATCAGATTCGAAGAAAGGAATAGCAAAATAGGTATGTGATATGATCACATGTTTAATTTCAGTATAAAATTCAGTATGTGTTCAATTTTAGCTGTTGGGAAATGTATCCCAAAAAGCCAATCGTCAAGCTGTTGACGGTTGAGCAACCAAGTATTATAATTGATTTGTTAATAAATAAAATATATTTGGCATTTTCATCATAAGCTTTCATCTTCTAATGAACTCCGTTGTTATGATGAAGTCCTTAGGACTATTTAGATTCGATAAAGAGAGAATTTATCGATTAGTCCTTAAAACAGTTCAGGACCAAATGATAGGCTATTAATAAGGACGACAGCTTCTACCAAGCATAGGTCGCTGTACGCCATATGGGTTGGTTGTCCTCTTAACCAAAGAGTGTGGAGACATTGGTATGGCATACAGGTGAGATGTACTAGTACATCATCATTGAACGTGACCAACTCCAGAGTATTCTGCTGTCGAGAATGTCTCTGATGGGATATAGGTATAAGTGTCCCTTAGACCTGAGATCGCCTCAGTGACTTGCAAGCAACTCACTATGCTTTGGTACTGGACTAACTAAATTTTTAATTCAGGGACGGAAGGCTTCTGGGCACAGTCAAGTACTTGCGAAGTCAGAGTGTGATCGAGATGGGATTGACCACTCCAAGAGTTGGAGAAGAATGAGTCGCTGTATTTCAATTTAGCAAAATCTTGGCCAGGATAATCCATCAGATAGATTTGATATTTTGAAATACAATGTGGACAACCTGATCAGAGTTGACAGTTGAACTCTGGGGTGTCCTATGATCATTTTGGTCAAGGAGATGAATTATATGAAAACTATATCCACATGAGTTCTAAGGATGTTGTTCTACACATTCGACCTATCCGATCGTCGGGTACCATTGCTAGATGGTCACTTCGATTGGTACAAAAATTTATTTTTGTGCTACCGACTTAGGTTCGGACCTATGAGGTCACACACATTAGAGTTCATGATCCGATCGGATGGTTGATCAATGATTAAGAATCATTCTAGGGTTAAATGATCAATACGATTGACATTTAACCCAGTGCAAGTGTTGCAGGAGGATCGATTAGCAATTCGATTGCTAATTGGCTTAATTTGATTAAGCCAATGTGCTGAGATTAAGTCTAATTAAATATAATTTAATTAAATTTAGTTTGGTCTTAATTGGATCAAGTTCAATTGGTTTATTGGATAAGCCAAGTGCAAGGAAAAACTAGTCCTAGTTCAACTAGGACTTGGGTCAATCTAATTTCTAATTTGATTAGAAAATTAAATCAGATTTAAATCTAATTTAATCTGATTAAATTAGGTTAAAACTTATTTTAATTGGGTTGATCTAATTTTGATTTGATTTGGTTTGAGAAACCAAATTAAAACAAGTCATAAGATAGAATCCTAGTAAGACTAGGATTCCACCTTGCACCACATAAGCCTTCCCCACGCCCTCTCTCTCATTCAATGCCAATCTCCTCTTATTTTGTGTGATAAAAGCCCTCTCCTAGGTCTCTCCCACATTTACAAAAGGTCTCCTCTCTTCTTTCTTACATGGAAGGTGGTTTGGATCAAATCTAAAAGGAATAAGTTTGGATTTCGAATTCTATGAGATAGAGTTTTAGAAATCCAAAACTCTTTCAATTTTGCATCAAATTTATCCAATTTTTTTTTAAAAATTTTATAGCTTTTATGGTACATATTGTGCATCCTTTACTGATGATCCATGTATGAAAATAAGAAGGAGGTGCTCAAGAGTTGGGCGCCCCTTATCTTGCCATGTTTGGATAAGCCTTGACTAGGTATTTGACCTAGACAAGGACTCTATCATATCTCTTTGTATAAAATGAGTTTCTTTATAAAATTTTTGTGAAAGATAGAGATTTGAGAGACCTTTGGGTTATCAAAAAATTAGAGAGAAAAACTTTTGGATTGTAGAGATATAAAAGACACAAGTTAGGATATCTAGAGAGAGAAACGAGAAGAAGAAGAGGGTCTTCTTCTAGGATTTTTTGTTTTCATATCTTTCCTCCCTCCATCTTGAGTTTTCTGAGAGTGTCTCAGATCTGAAACTCCTCCTTCTACTTTTCATCTTTGGAAGAGTCCAAATCAAGAAGAAGGAGGCACCTGATCAACCATCAAAGAAGGATCAGCGCAGTACTAGCATACTGTACTGATTTCCTGAAGCAGGACTTCTGATCAAGATTCGTGGGCTCATGTGGATGACTCCTAGAGGCCGGACGTGTGTGCGGCTTGCAACATCATTCTCAAGCCCAGATCAGTGAGGTTAGAACATCTAACTTGCAAGGTAATAGATCTGATCTATTGTTTAATACATACATTAGATGTAGTATAGAAACATGTTGATATGATCAACATGTAGTTCATGCTATATTTATATATTTTAATTTTTAATTTAATGCTATATAATAATCATATAATAAGATCTTAGATCTAAAGATTCTCTAATTTTAAAAAATAATTTTGATTTATTTTAGTCTTCCGCTGTATGATCTTGAAAAAGTTTCAAGATCTAACCCTGAAACCCTAGATCTGGTTCCTACAATTGGTATCAGAGCCTAGGTTCTTTATTACATGATTATTTATACATGCTTAGATTATTTTTTAGATTAAATCTAATTTATAATCTGATTATTAAATCTGAAATTAAAATTTTAGATCAATCACGAACTGCAAAGTTGTCCTGCTGTAAGGTTTACCCCTTACAGTGCAAAGGTTGTCCTAGTTTGTGTAGATCTATCTTTAATCATAAATTTGTTAGATATGATCTAGATTAAATTTATGATTTATTAGATTTAAAAGATATTTAAATCTGAAATAAAATCTCTTTGTTAATAATTTTTGTGCAAAGAAATTGTTTAAAGTTGAAATTATTTCAATTACATGAACCTGTTTAGATTAGATCTAAAGTAGTTTCATGTTTATTTCACTTGCATCTTGATTATGAATCAAACATGCAATATGGTTGGTAGAATCATATTGTAAAATTATTTTACAAATATAAAAATTATTTTTTGAAAAGCCAAATCCAACCCTCAGCCCAAAACTTAATTAAGAATTAAGAAGTTGTTTGATTAGGTTCTAGGATTGTGAATTGAAGAACCTAAGACACAAACCATAACACATTGGGTTAATGGGTTAGTGGAAATTAGGTCCATTAATTGGGATAGACCTATGGTTAGATTAAAGATGGACTTAATTAGAGAATTGACTAAATCTAATCAATTGTTGTCTTAGATTAGGTCAAGGATTCTCTAGATCAATTACAATAGTTGTAGTTGGTCAAGTCCATATCTTTAACGAGAACCAAATGGACTTGATTCTTGGCTAAGCGGTCTAGCACGAACTGTTAGGTTGATCTAATCGAAACTAATTAAACCAGTTGGTGTCTAAGGTAAACCAGACCGGTGGTTTTTAATTGGGAGCCCGCTTACCTGGCCATTTCTGATGGTGTCTAAGGCAAGCTTTGGCAGACCCTCCCACTGATCGAACTTACCTGACCTCTTGGTGAAATTATGTTTTGATCGGATCACTTGACTATTCGAGCTGACCCATGTCAGCTAGGTAAATCAGTGTGACTGATTTAGGTGCTCCTAGACCAGCCCTTTTAATGGTCTCCCTTAAGCTGACTTGGTGAAGCCAGTGGGAGGATCATGATAAGCTGGTTCATCTGACCTCATCCTCTATATTATTTAAATCTTCTAAAATTATTAGGTCTTTAAAATGATAAAGTTATAGAGATAACTGAGTCATAGCCTCCCATTAAGGTGTTTGATAATGAGTCCATTAACTCAATAATCATTGCAGACCCAAAGGCCTGGTGCTTGTTGACTAATGAAATTATCACTCATCATATGATGACTTGGAAGTATCTCTCTAATGGTGGTTAGGTGAGCCAACCAAAGTTGGGCTTAATCATTCCTTGGTTAGATACACCAAGTATGATCATGTTAATGGTTGGACCTAACCGGATCCTTACAGTGGAGGCCAAAGCCTACTGATTAGGTTTCTGGGGCAAAATTAAAGTTACTAAAAATTATTTAGAGAAATAATTGGTTATAAACCTACCCTTAGATATACATGGGTTGGCCAACCAAAGTTGGGCTTGTGTGCAGTCTAAGTGGATTCTAGTACCCACTAAGGAATTAGGGTAATTCCTCGAATTGGAGGTAGAGGCTACCAATTCGAATAAAATAGTGGGAGAAACCTTTTGATTAAAGTTCAAATCTTTAGATTTAATGAATCAATTACTAATTAGGTTATGGTTCTCCTTTGTGCAAATATGGCCACTTCCCTATCGCTTCGATCATTATTGGACAATGATAAGTTGGTGGGACCCAACTTCGGTAGCTGGTATCGAAAGTTGAAGATAGTCCTGGAGCATGAACGGATCCTATATGTGATAATGGATCCTGCACCTGAGGAGCCAACTGTCAATGCACGTGGAACAGTCAGAGACACCAGAAGTGGCTCAGTGATCGGACCATGGTGCGCTGTATCATGCTGGATATCATGAGCGACGAGTTCAGTCGTAGATTCGAGACGGCTCAGCCAAAGGACATGCTTCAAGTGTTGGAGGATGCCTTTGGCACACCCGATGATGTAGAGAGGCACAAGACTAGTTGTGCCATCTTCAACGCCAAAATACGGGATGGTGCCTCTGTCACTGATCATGTATTGTACATGATCGAGCTGATGGAAAGATTGAGCAAGCTCGGCTTTCTCTTGCATGAGCAGCTTGGGAAAGATGCAATACTGAACTCGCTGCCCAAGTCTTATCTCTCATTCCTTACTCATTATAGAATGACAAAGCCTGAAGAGAACTACCACGGGTTACTGGGGTTGCTTCAGAATTTTGAGAAGGATCACCAACTTTACAAGGAGTCGGTGAACTTAGTGGGAGGTTCGTCTTCTGGTTCTTGACCTTTTAAGAAAGGGAAGAAGAACAAGAAGAAGAAAGTGAAGAAGGTGCAAGTTCAGGCTGGGACATCAGTGCAGAGCCAGACCAAAAAGATCAAGCCTGATAAGAGTCTATTCTACTGGCAAGCACCCTAGATTAGATAGTATCTACTTATGGCACTGTAGGCTAGGTCGTATAAACAAGAACAGAATAAACAGGTTGACTCAAGAGGGAATCTTCGAAGTCAGTGATTGTGAATCACTTCCAACCTGTGAGTCCTGTCTTCTTGGTAAAATGACCAAGTCACCTTTTACTGAAAAAGGTGAGAGAGCTACTGAGCTCTTGGGCCTAGTACATACTAATGTATGCGGGCCCATGAGCACCAGTGCTAGAGGTGGATATTTTTACTTCATAACTTTCATGGATGACCTATCCCAATATGGATATGTCTATCTGATGAAACATAAGTCGGATTCATTTGAAATGTTCAAACGATTCCAAAGTGAAGTAGAAAAATAAACTGGGAAGAGTATTAAAACTCTTCGATCTGATCGAGGAGGAGAATACCTTTCTAGTGAGTTTCTCACATATCTAGGAGAATGAGATTCTCTCCCAATGGACTCCTCCAGGAACACCACAGCATAATGGTGTGTTTGAAAGGAGGAATCGGACTCTGTTAGACATGGTCCGATCCATGATGGGTTTTGCTAGCTTGCCGATATCCTTCTGGGGATATGCACTCGAATCGGTCTGTTGTCTGTTAAATAAGGTTCCAAGTAAGTCTGTAATTAAGACTCCATATGAGATATGGACAGAACGTAAGCCAGCACTTTCACACCTTAGGGTCTGGGGGTGCCCGGCCTATGTCAAACGATTAGTCACAGACAAACTTGGACCTAGGTCTGACAAATGCTCATTCATAGGGTACCCCAAAGAGATCAAAGGATATTTTTCCTACCATGCTGATGAACAAAAGGTGTTCGTCAGCCTTAAGGCAATCTTTTTAGAAAAGGAGTTCCTTGGTGAAAGAACCGTTGCCTCTAAGGTTGAACTTGATGAAGTTCAACAGGTAGAAGGACCGACACCAATAGCTGAACCTGAGTTGGATATGATTAGATCATATTCGGAGCCCAATGTACCTGCACCATTAAGGCGATCCGGTAGAGTACCACATCAGCCGGACAGATACTACGGTTTTTTGGTCCGGGACGGTGATCCCATCGAATTTGATGAGAATAATGAGGATCCGATCACCTATATGGATGCAATGCAGAGATCTAATTCTGAGAAATGGCTTGAAGCCATGAAATCCGAAATGGAGTCCATGAAGGTCAACGATGTATGGACATTGGTTGACCCACCCGAAGGGGTTAAACCCATTGGGTGTAAATGGGTCTTCAAAAGGAAGAGGGGCGTAGACAGTAAGGTGGAGACCCATAAAGCCCGTCTGGTTGCTAAGGGGTATCGTCAACGTTATGGTATTGACTATGATGAGATATTTTTTCCTGTGGCAATGCTCAAATCCATTCGGATAATGCTTGCAATAGCTGCCCATCTGGATTATGAGATCTGACAGATGGATGTAAAGACAGCTTTCCTGAATGGAGAGCTGACCGAAGAGGTGTATATAATACAACCTGAGGGTTTACATCAACAGATGAGTCTAAGGTGTGCAAGCTTCAGAGATCCATTTATGGATTGAAGCAAGCTTCTCCGAGTTGGAACATGTGTTTTGATAAGATGATCAAAACGTATGGCTTCATTAAGAATGAAGAAGAGCCCTGCATCTATAAATGATAAATGGTCCAGTTGTGGTATTCCTTGTCTTGTACGTGGATGATATTCTCTTAATTGGATATGACATCCCCGCACTACAGAGAATAAAAGTTTGGTTGTCATCACAGTTCTCCATGAAGGACTTGGGTGAAGCATCTTACATCCTAGGGATGAAGATCTATAGGGATAGATCTAAAAAGATGCTTGGGTTATCCCAGTCCATGTACAAAGATACTGTGCTGAAGAGGTTCAGCATGGAGAATTTCAAGAAGGGCTATCTACCGATAGGCCAAGAAATTTCTCTCTCTAAGAAGGATTGTCCGATAACTCTTGAAGAGAGAGAGCGTATGAGTAGAGTCCCATATGCTTCAGCCGTGGGATCTATCATGTATGCCATGATATGTACAAGACCAGATATGGTATACTCACTAGGAGCAGTGAGTAGATACCAATCTGATCCTGGAGAAAATCACTGGAAAGTGGTTAAAGCCATCCTTAAGTATTTGAAAAATACTAAGGACCAATGGTTGGTTTATGGCAAGTCAGATCTGAAACTTGTGGGGTTCACAGACTCTAGGTTCCAATCTGACCATGATGACAGCAGGAGCGTGTCGGGTTATATCTTTACTCTGAATGATGAGCCATCTGCTGGAAGAGTTCCAAGCAACATACTGTGGCGGACTCTGTTTGTGAAGTGGAGTACATCGCAGCATTGGATGCCGCGAAGGAAGCTGTATGGCTGAGAAAATTCATCAACAAGCTCAGAGTAGCACCCTCCCTCAATGGTCCAATCCTGCTCTACTGCGACAGCACTGGTGCCATAGCTCAGGTGAAGGAACCCAAAGCACATCAGCGGATGAAGCACATCTTGCGCCGCTTCCATCTGGTCCGAGAGATCGTGGATCGAGGTGACGTCGACCTTCAGAAGATCGATGGAAAGGAGAACCTGGCCGACCCCTTCACTAAAGCTCTGACAATAAAGGAGTTCGACAACCACAAGTCGAAGATGGGTATTAGATACTATGCTGAGTGGCTTTAGGATAAGTGGGAGTTGTTGGGAAATGTGTCCCAAAAAGCCAATCGTCAAGCTGTTGACGGTTGAGCAACCAAGTATTATAATTGATTTGTTAATAAATAAAATATATTTAGCATTTTCATCATAAGCTTTCATCTTCTAATGAACTCCGTTGTTATGATGAAGTCCTTAGGACTATTTAGATTCAATAAAGAGAAGATTTATCATTTAGTCCTTAAAACGCTTCTATCGAGCATAGGTCGCTGTACGCCATATGGGTTGGTTGTCCTCTTAACCAAAGAGTGTGGAGATATTGGTATGGCATACAGGTGAGATGTACTGGTACATTGTCATTGAACGTGACCAACTCCAGAGTATTCTGCTGTCGAGAATGTCTCTGATGGGATATAGGTATAAGTGTCCCTTAGACCTGAGATCGCCTCAGTGACTTGCAAGCAACTCACTATGCTTTGGTACTGGACTAACTGAATTTCTAATTTAGGGACAGAAGGCTTCTGAGCACAGTCAAGTACTTGTGAAGTCAGAGTGTGATTGAGATGGGATTGACCACTCCAAGAGTTGGAGAAGAATGAGTCGCTGTATTTCAATTTAGCAAAACTTTGGCCAGGGTAATCCATCAGATGGATTTGATATTTTAAAATACAATGTGGACAACCTAATCAGAGTTGACAGTTGAACTCTGGGGTGTCCTATGATCATTTTGGTCAAGGGAATGAATTATATGAAAACTATATCCGCATGGGTTCTAAGGATGTTGTTCTACACATTCGACCTATCCGGTCGTCGGGTACCATTGCTAGATGGTCACTTCGATTGGTACAAGAATTTATTCCTGTACTACAAGCTTAGGTTTGGACCTATGAGATCACACACATTAGAGTTCATGATCCGATCGGATGGTTGATCAATGATTAAGAATCATTCTAGGGTTAAATGATCAATACGATTGACATTTAACCCAGTGCAAGTATTGCAGGAGGATCGATTAGCAATTCGATTGCTAATTGGCTTAATTTGATTAAGCCAATGGGCTGAGATTAAGTCTAATTAAATATAATTTAATTAGATTTAGTTTGGGCTTGATTGGATCAAGTTCAATTGGTTTATTGGATAAGCCAAGTGCAAGAAAAAACTAGTCCTAGTTCAACTAGGACTTGGGTCAATCTAATTTCTAATTTAATTAGAAAATTAAATCAGATTTAAATCTAATTTAATCTGATTAAATTAGGTTTTTAATTGGGTTAAGACCTATTTTAATTAGATTGATCTAATTTTGGTTTGATTTGGTTTGAGAAACCAAATTAAAATAAGTCATAAGATAGAATCCTAGTAAGACTAGGATTCCACCTTGCACCACATAAGCCTTCCCCACGCCCTCTCTCTCATTCAACGCCAATCTCCTCTTATTTTGTGCAACAAATGCTCTCTCCCAGGTCTCTCCCACATTCACAAAAGGTCTTCTCTCTTCTTTCTTACATGGAAGGTGGTTTGGATCAAATCTAAAAGGAATAAGTTTGGATTTCGAATTCTATGAGATAGAGTTTTAGAAATCCAAAACTCTTTCAATTTTGCATCAAATTTATCCAATTTTTTTTTGAAATTTTTGTGACTTTTAGGGTACACATTGTGCACCATTTACTAGTGATCTATATATGAAAATAAGGAGGAGGTGCTCAAGAGTTGGGCGCCCCTTATCTTGCCATGTTTGGATAAGCCTTGACTAGGTATTTGACCTAGACAAGGACTCTATCATATCTCTTTGTATAAAATGAGTTTCTTCATAAAATTTTTGTGAAAGATAGAAATTTGAGAGACCTTTGGGTCATCCAAAAATTAGAGAGAAAAACCTTTGGGTCTTGGAGATATAAAAGATACAAATTAGGGTGTCTAGAGAGAGAAATGAGAAGAAGAAGAGGGTCTTCTTCTAGGGTTTTTTGTTTTCATATCTTTCCTCCCTCCATCTTGAGTTTCCTGAGAGCGTCTCAGATCTGAAACTCCTCCTTCTACTTTCCATCTTTGGAAGAGTCTAAATCAAGAAGAAGGAGGCACCTGATCAACCATCAAAGAAGGATCAGCGCAGTACTAGCATACTGTGCTGATTTCCTGAAGCAGGACTTCTGATCGAGATTCGTGGGCTCGTGTGGATGACTCCTAGAGGCCGGATGCGTGTGTGGCTTGCAACATCATCCTCAAGCCCGGATCAGTGAGGTTAGAACGTCTAACTTGCAAGGTAATAGATCTGATCTATTGTTTAATACATACATTAGATGTAGTATAGAAACATGTTGATATGATCAACATGTAGTTCATGCTATATTTATATATTTTAATTTTTGATTTAATGCTATGAATAATCATATAATAGGATCTTAGATCTAAAAATTCTCTGATTTTAGAAAATAATTTTGATTTATTTTATTCTTCCGCTGTATGATCTTGAAAAAATTTCAAGATCTAACCCTGAAACCCTAGATCTGGTTCCTACATTAGCATATGAAGTAGATCCATATATTCTATGTTTCATGTATGCATGTATTAGATTAAAAGATGTCTTAATCTTAATTCCGCTGCGTTGTTTAAAAAAAAAATTTGAAACATACATGCATATACCCGACATGAAATTCCAACACTATTCTCTAATTTTATAAGATAAATTTTGATTTATTTTAGTCTTCCACTGCCTGATCTTGAAAAAGTTTCAAGATCTAACCCTGAAACCCTAGATCTGGTTCCTTCAATTGGTATCAGAGCCTAGGTTGTTTATTACATAATTATTTATACATACTTAGATTAGATCTAATTTACAATCTAATTATTAAATCTAAAATTAAAATTTTTAGATCAATCATGAACTGTAGGTTGTCCTGCTGTAAGGTTTACCCCTTACAGTGCAAAGGTTGTCCTAGTTCGTATAGATCTATCTTTAATCATAAATTTATTAGATATGATCTAGATTAAATTTATAATTTATTAAATTTAAAAAATATTTAAATCTAAAATAAAATATCATTGTTAATAATTTTCATGCAAAGAACCATCATATTTTTGTCTGAAAAATTTGCACAGTTTAAAGTTAAAATTATTTCAATTACATGAATCTGTTTAGATTAGATCTAAAGTAGTTTCATGCTTATTTCACTTATATTTTGATTATGAATCAAACATGCAACTTGGTTGGTAGAACCATGTTGTAAAAATATTTTACAAATATAAAAATTATTTTTGAAAAGTCGAACCCCAATCCTCAGCCCAAAACTTAATTGAGAATTAAGTTGTTTCATTAGGTTCTAAGATTGTGAATTGAAAAACCTAAGACACAAACCATAATACATTGGGTTAATGGGTTAGTGGAAATTAGGTCCATTAATTGGGTTAGACCTAATGTTAGATTAAAGATGGACTTAATTAGAGAATTGACTAAATCTAATCAATTATTATCTTAGATTAGGTCAAGGATTCTCTAGATCAATTACAATAGTTGTAGTTGGTCAAGTCTATATTTTTAATGAGAACCAAATAGACTTGATTCTTGGCTAAGCGGTCTAGCACGAACTGTTAGGTTGATCTAATCGAAACTAATTAAACCAGTTGATTTTTAAGGTAAACCAGACCGATGGTTTTTAATTGGTAGCCCGCTTACTTGGTCATTTCTGATAGTGTCTAAGGCAAGCTTTGGCAGATCCTCCCATCGATCGAACTTACCTGGTCTCTTGATAAAATTGTTAGATGTGTGCCCTAGATGCCAGATCGACTGACACATTCCTGTACAGATTTAAGGGCAAATTTGTAATTTTGACTATAAATGAATAAAAAGGTTATTCTTCTATCATATTGTGTACATTGTGTCTGTGATACATCCTTTAAGTTAGTAGGAATGTAAATTCATATTTTCAAGAGTTGAAAATTTAAGGCATGAATTTACATAACTAACTCATAAACAGCTCCTGACCATAGGATCATCACGAGGATGGTGATCGATCCGAAAGGTTGATGTACGATTGCTTCCTTAGGATAGATGTGTCTTGAGTCTATGGTGTGGAGATATCAGAGCGAGAGTACAGATATTCATTGAAAATGAGAGTACTGAGCGTGACCACTTCGAGCAGTCATAAAGAAGTCTACCTTCTCGTTAATGACTAGCTCGATGCTGCAGTTGTGTGTCTAGTTCTTTGATCTGAGGTGCATCGACAGTTTATCTTGAATGTGTTATAGTTTGACTACACCATAACTCAATCTCCTAGCCATTCGGAATCCCGAGGTGTATGTTGGCTGTAGCATATTCATTGTAGGAACTAGGTCGCACCAAGATGGGATCTATCAACCTCGGTAGATGAGAGGAGTACTCCTATGATAATTAAAAAATCGAGTCCTTAAGCCCATGGCCATGGCAAAGTAAAATAATAGAAAAAAAGTTTTCCATTGGGGTTTTACATCGGACTCGGATCGATCGATTAACTCATATGACTGATGTTGGGTTTGACAAGTCACCTTAACCCTAATTCAGTCGGGACTCATGATAGAGGAACTCAATCACACAGGTAGTTGCACTAAGAGGTTTGTCTTCAGTTTTGATGGATTGTCACCACATACTGCTAGGTGTCACTGGTAGATTTTGAGAGCAATTAGAATGATATTGATGATCGATCATTCTAATTGTCTGAATCAGAAGAGTTCTGGTCCATCGAAAGGAGTTTCGATGATGTCGATGATAAGATCATGATATATCTCATTACCATACAGAATTGAACCTAACTGGATCACACAAACAAGAGTTAGGATCTAGATGTCATCAATTGGGCTAACCCAATTGATTTGGATAAGATCCAATTGGGTTCAAGGAAATCGTGCTAGCACACGATTGAGCCTAACTTTCTCCTCATGTAATCTTTTCTATCTCTACTGAGTCAAATATGATTTGACTCATCCAGAGAACTCTCTCAGTCTAAATGAAGCTTATCCAGCTCAGAACAGGCTTGTCTTAATTCATGAGATGAATTTAAGACAAGCACCTGCTAATTTCTAGCACCTGCCAATTTTATTTTAGGACATCTATCAAATGTTGACATATGGGTCTTAAACTGAAGAGAGCTCATTGAAGAATTTTTGTGGAGTTTTTTCATATGTCAAAACCCAATTGAATTGGGTGCCATAATCAGATTATGACGTGAGCCCAATTGGATTAAAGTGGGCGCCTCAAATGGATAAGAACCAAAGAGTCCTGATAAACATGGACTCTTTGGCGCCACCTTGCTTGAGCTTATCCAATGTTGGCACCAACTTAGGAGAGAGGGTGGGGTTTTTATTTGATGTGATCAAATGACATCACTCCATCAATCAGAATTTTTCTAGAATTTATTAAAATTTTTTGATTGGTTGAATGATGTGGCACTGCGCAGCATACAGGGTCTATATAAACCCTGCTATGCCTAGGGTTTTGAGAAAAAAGTTGTTTTATGCACAAAACCCAGTAGCTGCCACTCTCTCCCCTCTTCTCTACATCCTCCCTTCTCTCCTTCCTCCCCTCTTCATGTCCAAAGAGTTGGACGTCCATCTGGCAAAGATCCAAGGTGTGGTGACGCCTGGAACAAAAGGCTGTAGGACTTCTTCGACAAGCTGCTGCTCCAACTTCAGGAAGACTTTTAAAGATCTTCCTAATCAGATTTAAATTTGATTTTTGGAGCATAGATTCATGAGGAGAAGATGTTCTAGGTCTTGCCTAAGTGGATATCAGTAGAGGCCAGGTACTTGCGTGGCTACATCAGAACCTCAGACTATGCAGAGATCATCTACAGGGTAATCAGATTACCCTTGAGCTATTTCTTCTTTCATAATAGTTTTAGATTTAATTTTAGATTTAAAATATCCAATAATAAGATTAGATCTAGAGATTTAAATTTGAAATACATGTAGGATAAAAAATTTTTGAATTTATTCCGCCCCAGATTTGGTGAAATTTGGAAGATCCTACGAGGAAAAATGGTTTACCTCCTTCAACTGGTATCAGAGCCAGGTTGTTGGCTCTTTTTTAGATCTAATTTAGATCTAATTTTAATTATTATTTATTTGATATTAAAGATTTTAGATGTCATATCAGATATGATAGGATCTAAAATCAAAATATTTAAAATTAAATCTAAGAAGATCTAACATGCATGAGATGCATGACTAGACTAGGATTAGTTGAATCTATGAATAGTCTTATGTTTTAATGAGATTAAAATATGAATTAAATCTAATTTATTATTTATTTTTTTGATATTATAAGTGTTATAATCAGATCAAAAAATAAAAATAAAATTTTAATTTTTTTATAAAATTGATCTGCTCCATGCCTAGACTAGTTGTAGAATTATTCTAGTAACTTGTCTAGAATAGATTTAATTTTGAATAGTTATTTAAATATTATTTTTTAGATATTACATGTGATGTTTCAGATCTGAAAGTATGTTAATTAGATTAATTTTTGATACATGAGATGTATGCAAAGCATGTATTAGTTAGATCTTAAATTGTATATGTGATATGCTAATTTAGATCTAACTAGTTTTGTAGTTAAATTTATATTTCTGATTAAGGTGTTCCTTATAGCCATCTGGTCATAAAAATTAAGTAGGATTTTAAGACCCTCTCTTTTCATTCAATAGGGTGTTCATATAACATGTAGGGGTGCCGTGCGTTCATTCTTAATCAGAAATCAAAATTTACTTTTCTGTAAAATCCTTGATCTTAAAACCCTATGATTTATTTTACATGCTTTGTTTATGAACCCAAACTTAATTAATGAATTAAGCTTATGAAATTAAGTTAGGTCTAAAATTAAGAATTTCATATCTAAGCCATTTTCATAAAATTGGGTTCGGGCTTGGGTAGCTCAATTAGGTCTAGCGGTTGATCAAACCGAATTAAGAGTTGGTTAGGTGAGATCATGAAAGCTAATAATTGACCAGCCTAATAGGATTAAGTCTGGGTCAAGGTCGAATCACATTTAGATGTGACTCGATCAAGTTAAGACCTAATTTGGCTCAGCGGTTAGAGCCTGGATTGTAGGCTAACCCAATTAGTTCTGGTTCGATAATTTGGTGTCTAAGGTAAGTTGGGCAGATGCGACTGACTGGTTTTTAATTGGGAGCTACTCGACTCGAATGCATTCTTATCGAGTTAATGGCATATCCCTCCCATCGATCTCACTTACCTAGCCATATGTGTCGACTCAGTTTGATTAGAGGTGGCTAACAATTCAAGCTAACCCATGTCACTAGGTTAGTCATAATTGTTATGACTATGTCAAGTCAAATTTAATGAGACCTAAATCAAATCTTCCTAAGAAAATATTAAGTCTAGGTCTTCCACCATTGTGGATGTGCGGGTCCTTTCCAGGGTTGATTGTTCTTGGCTGGTTACAGTGGCTCAGTTGCACCGAGAAGATGCAACCATGTCCATTAGGCATTGGATGCTACGGATTAGAGGATGGGTTGGGCTCAATATTCTGGATACGGTGAGGGACTCAATTAGGAATCTAGTTCGTGCAAATGGTGGGTTTGGCTTAACTAAGGATTGGAGCAATATCCCAGACACGGTGAGCTTCATAAATTAGAGACCAAGTTTTAGGTACACCATGATTAGAGAATCATTGGACAAGAGTTGTCCACTCATCGGTTGACCCATCACCAATAACTGTTAGGTGAGGTGGTGAGCCAGTCGGTGAGACCACACCACCCACTAAAAATCACTAATCATGGAGATTTTCACATCTTTACCTAGGGAGTGTAGGGATCTGAGAAAATAGTGAGAGCCTAATTTGTTTAAAAATGAAACTCCTAAATAAATTGGTTAAGTCTGATTACAAAATCTAACTAGAAACTTTTGACTCTCCACAGGAAACATGTCTGCCTCAAACCCCCTGACCAAAATACTAGACACCCACAGATTGACTGGACCCAATTTCAAAGACTGGTTAAGGAACTACAGAATTATTCTGAGTTCTGAAAAATTGACTCATGTCTTGGACCAGGATCCACCTACCATGCCAGCACATCCGACTGTTGAACAGAGAGCATCTCTGGAAAAATGGACGAATGATAATAACAAAGCAAGATACTACATGTTGGGTGCAATGTCTGATGACTTGCAGCACCAACATGAGAACATTTTGACTACCCGCCAAATGTTGGCTCACCTACAAGAGTTGTTTGGTGAACAGAGTCACGCGGCCAAGTATCAAGTCTGTCAAAGACTTTTTAAGGCCAAGATGCGTGATGGGCAGTCAGTCCAAAATCATTGTTTGACAATGATCAAGGATCTTAAGGAGCTTGAGAAGCTCGGTATCATCTTAGACAAGGATTTTTAGATTGATGTGATCCTTCAGTCTTTGTCCGATGCATATGGTCAGTTCATCATGAACTTCCATATGCATAAGATGCAGTGTACCTTGGCCGAGTTAATGAACATGCTGGTTACGACTGAGCTTTCTATGAAGGGTTCAAAAGGCTCAGTTCTTACTGTGGAGCAGACTTCTTCCAAGAGAAAGTCTTTTGAAAGAAAAAAAAGTCTGCGAAGAAGCAGAAGGTGGATGGCAAGAAGAAAAAGAGAGAACCGAAGAAGAAGGCTGCTGATAAGGGAAAATATTTTTACTGCCAATCAGACGGCCATTGGAAGCAGAACTGTCCTCAGTACCTGGCCACCCTGAAGAACAAGAAGAATGGTCCTTCTGGAGGTATGCTCATTTTAGAATCTAATCTTACGGTTTCTTCTACATCCAATTGGGTGCTTGACTCTGGTTCTAGTGCTCATTTATGCACTTCTATGCAGGGTCTTGAGGAGAGCAGGAGGCTGAGGGATGGGAGATGATCCTACGCATTGAAAATGGAGCAAGAGTTGCTGCTGTGATTGTGGGAACCTACCTTCTGCGATTACCGTTAGGATTAGATTTATTTCTTAGAGATTATTATTATGTGCCTGCAGCAAGCAGGAATTTGATTTTTGTTTCATATTTAGCACAAGAAGGTTATGTGATTTGCTTTCATAAGGACCATTATAATATTTTTTATGAAAATAATAAAGTTGCAGATGGTTTTCTTATTAATGGTCTCTATCAGCTACATATTGATGTATCTGTATTTAATATTGAACAAAATGTGAATGCCATATGAATTAAAAGGCCTAGAGATAGTCTAAATGATAAGTATCTGTGGCACCTAAGGCTAGGTCATATAGCGGAAGACAGGATTAATAAATTAAAGAAATCTGAGCTATTGAGTCCGTTGACTTTCAAGTCATATCTAGTTTGTGAATCATGCCTTCAAGGCAAAATGACCAAGCTTTCTTTTGTGGGACATGGGAAAGGGCCACAGACCTACTTGCCCTAGTACATACGGATGTGTGCGGCCCATTTGATGTGCCGGCTAGAGGCAACTACGTCTACTTCATTACCTTTATCGATGATATGTGTAGATACAGGTATGTATTTTTAATGAAACACAAGTCTGAAGCTTTTGAAAGGTTCAAAGAATTCAGACATGAGGTAGAAAAATAAATAGGAAAGCCCATTAAGATTCTTCGATCAGATCAAGGAGGTGAATACCTTAGTCGGGAGTTCCTAGACTATCTTAAGGATAATAGTATAGTCTCTCAATGGACTCCACTTGGAACGCCTCAACTCAATGGGTTTCAGAACAGAGAAATCGGACCCTATTAGATATGGTCCGTTCCATGATGAGCTTCACAGACCTCCTGAATTTCTTTGAGGACATTATCTCATGACAGTAATTTATGTATTGAATAAGATTTCTTCTAAAACCATTCCTATCACATCGTATGAGATATGACATAGTAAGGAGTCAAGTCTGAATCATCTCAGAATTTGGGATTATCCGGCTCATGTCAAGAGACAGCAGGCGGACAAGTTAGAGTTCAGGTCTTTTAGAGCTCGATTCATAGGATATCCTAAAGAGTATTAGGATACTATTTTTATATTTTGGAAGACCATAATATGATTGTGAGTCGAAATGCTATTTTTCTTGAAAAATAGTTTATTCAAGATGGTGGCATCGGAAGAATAATTAAGCTCGAGGATAATGTCTCCCAAGAGCAACGAGCTAAAGAACCTGAGGAACAAATTAATTAGAACCAGTCCTAACACAACCTCTTCCACCTCGTAGATCGACTAGGGTTTTCCGTCCTCCTGAAAGGTACTTAGGTACCATACAAGAGGATGTAGAGAAAATATTTCTCATAAAAAATGGGGTTCATGGTGATGATCCCAGACCTATGACGAGGTGATATCAGATATCGACTCCGAGAAATGGTTAGAGGCAATGAGATTAGAAATTGACTCGATACACTCAAACCAAGTCTGGACCTTGGTAGATCTACCCAAAGATATTGTACCTATTGGATGTAAATGGATCTTCAAGAGAAAGATAGGTGCAGATGAAAATGTGGAGACATTTAAAGCTAGGTTCGTAGTGAAAGGTTATAGTCAGCGTGAAGGCATTGACTATCAGGATACCTTCTCGCCGTAGCCATGCTAAAATCCATCCACACATTGCTTGCTATTGTAGCCTATTTTGATTACGAAATATGGCAGATGGATGTGAAAACGACATTCTTAAATGGATATCTTGAGGAAGATATCTATATGGAACAGCCGCTTGGTTTCACATTCAGTGATGATGATCACAGGATCTGCAAGCTGCAAAGGTCCATTTATGGACTTAAGCAAGCATCTCGAAGTTGGAATACTCATTTCAATGATGTCATCAAAATATTTGGTTTCATCAAGAACGAGGAGGAACCGTGTGTATTCAAAAAGATCAGTGGGAGCACAGTTGTCATCCTCGTATTGTACGTAGATGACATCCTCTTAATTGAGAATGACATTCCCATGTTGACCTCAGTCAAAGTATAGTTGTCTAAGGAGTTCTCTATGAAAGATCTAGGAGAGGCATCCTTTTACTGGGTATTAAGGTCTATAGAGATAGACCAAATAGGATGCTCGGACTTTCACAAAGATGTACATAAAGGAGGTGCTAAAAAGGTTTAGCATGAAAACTCTAAAAGAGGTTTATTACCTTTTAGACATGGCATTTATCTCTCCAAGAAGATGTGCCCTAGCACACCTGAGGAGATTGAATGCATGAGCAAGATCCCTTATGCTTCGACAATAGGGAGCCTCAGTATGCCATGCTATGTACACGACCTGATATAGCCCATGCTGTGAGTGTCACAAGTAGATATCAGTCAAATCCAGATGAAGAGTACTGGACTTCTGTGAAATGTATCTTAAGTACTTGAGAAGGACTAAGGATATGTTTCTAGTCTTTGGAATGGAGAACTCCAGATTCAGGATATACAGACTCAGACTTTATGTCTAATATAGATGATCGAAATGATATCTGGAGTTGTTCATTTGCAATGGTGGTGCAGTCAACTGGAAGAATTTCAAGCAGACGGTGATTGCTGATTCCACCATGGAGGCAGAGTAATTGCTGCATCGAAAGCTGCGAAGAGGTATTCTGGTAAAAAGTTTGCTGCAGAACTTGGAGTGATGTCATCGGATGCCATACTCTTTACTGCGACAATAATGGCACCATAGCCCTAGCTAAGGAGCCAAGTCTCACAAAAGTCTAAGCACATCGAGCGGTGATTCCATTGATCCATGATTACCTCGAAAAGGTTATGTCAAGGTCAAGAGAGTCGACTCCACAGATAATGTGGTAGATCCACTGACTAAGCCATTGGGCCAACAAAAGATTGAAGCCACCTTGAGAAGATGGAACTTAGATATGTAGCCAATTGCATTAGGTCAAGTGGGAGTTTGTTAGATATGTGCCCTAGATGCCAGATCGACTGACACATTCCTGTACAGATTAAGGGACAAATTTGTAATTTTGACTATAAATGAATAAAGAATTATTCTTCTATCAATTGTATACATTGTGTCTGTGATACATCCTTTAAGTTAGTAGGAATGTAAATTCATATTTTCAAGAGTTAAAATTTAAGGCATGAATTTACATAACTAACTCATAAACAACTCCTGACCATAGGATATCATGAGAATGATGATCGATCCGAAAGGTTGGAGTACGATAGCTTTTTAGGTAGATGTATCTTGAGTCTATGGTGTGGAGACACCAAAGGAGTACAGATATTTATTGAAACGAGAGTACTGAGCGTGACCACTCGAGCAGTCATAAGAAAGTCTACCTTCTCGTCATGACTAGCTCGATGCTGTAGTTGTGTGTCTAGTTCTTTGACCTGAGATGCATGACAGTTCACCTTGAGTGTGTTATAGTTTGACTATACCATAACTCATCTCCTAGCCATTCAAACCTGAGGTGTATGTTGGCTGTAGCATATTCATTGTAGGAACTAGATGCACCAAGATGGGATCTATCAACCTCGGTAGATGAGAGGAGTAGTCTTATGGTAATTGAAAGATCAATCCTTAAGCCCATGGTTATGGTAGAGTGAAATAATGGAAAAAATTTTTTATTGGATTTCACATCAGATTAGATCGATCGATTGATTTATATGACTGATGTTGGGTTTGACGAGTTCACCTTAACCCTAATTCAGTCGGGACTCATGATAGAGGAACTCAATCACACAGGTAGCTGCATGAGAGGTTCATCTTCAGTTCTGATGGGTTGCACTATATACTGCTAGGTGTCACTGGTGGATTTTGGAAGCAATTAGAATGATCTTGATGATCGATCATTCTAATTGTATGAATCAGAAGAGTTCTGATCCATCGAAAGGAGTTTCGATGATGTCGATGATGAGATCACGACATATCTCATTATCATATAGAATTGAACCTAACTAGGTCACACTAACAAGGGTTAGGATCTGGATGTCATCAATTGGGCTAGCCAATTGATTTGGATTATATCCAATTAGGTTCAAAGAAATCGTGCTAGCACTCGATTGAGCCTAACTTTCTCTTCGTGTAATCTTTTCTGTCTCTACTAAGCCAAATATGATTTGACTCATCCAGAGAACCTTGGAAAAGTTTTTCTCGATCTAAATGAAGCTTGTCTAGCTCAAAAATGGCTTGTCTTAATTCATGAGATGAATTTAAGACAAGCATCTACTAATTCCTGTCACCTGCCAATTTCATTTTAGGACATCTGTCAAATGTTGACATTGGGTCTTAAACTGAAGAGAGCTCATTGGAAGATTTTTATGGAGTGTCTACATGCCAAAACCATATTGAATTGAGCACCATAATTAGATTATGGTGTGAGCCCAATTGGATTAAAGTGGGCACCCCAAATGGATAAGGATGAAGAGTCCTGATTAACATGGACTCTTTGGCGCCAACCCTTGCTTGTGCTTATCCAAAGTTGGTGCCAACATAGGAGAGAGGGTGGGGGTTCTTATCTGATGTGATCAGATGACATCACTCCACCAATCAAAATTTTTCCAAAATTAATTGAAATTTTTTGATTGGTCGAATGATGTGGCACTACGCAGCGCAGCAGGGTCTATATAAACCCTGCCTATACCTGGGGTTTTATGTTTTTGTGAGAAACCATCAAAGCTGCCACCCCTCTTCCTCTTCTCCACATCCCATCTGAAGATCTCCCTCCCCTCTTCATGTCCAAGGAGTTGGACATCCATCTGGCAAAGGTCCAAGACGTGATGACGCCTGGAACAGGAAAGCTGCAGGACATCTTCGACAGGCTGCTACTCCAACTTTAGAAGGAGTTCTGAAGTACTTCCAAATCGGATAGAGATCTAACTTTTGGAGCGTAGATTCGTGAGGAGAAGACGTTCTAGGTTCTATCTGAGTGGATACCGGTAGAGGCCAGGTGCTTGTATGGCTACATCAGAACATCGGGCTGTGCTGAGATCATCTACAGGGTAATCAGATTACCCTTGAGGTATGTCTATACTTCTTAAATTTTTAGATTTAATTTTAGATTTTAAATATCAGATAATAAAATTAGATCTAATAGACATTAGATCTAAAATAGCATAGGATAAAATTTTTAAATTATTCCACCCCAGATTTGATGAAATCTGGAAGATCCTACAAAGGGAAAGGCTATTTTTTCTTCACGGACGGCCATGAGGAATACCTTAATTAGAAATATTAATTTAACTACAAAACTAGTTAGATCTAAGTTACATATCACATATATAATTTCAGATCTAACTTATACATGCTTTGCATACATCTCATGTATTAAAATCTGATCTAATTAGCATGCTTTCATATCTGATACATCACATATAACATCTAAAAAATATGATTTAAATTGAACTATTCAATATAAAATCTATTTTAGACAGTTACTAGAATAATTCTACAACTAGTCTAGGCATGCAACAGATCAATCTTATGAATTAATTAAATTTTTATTTTTTATTTTTTGATCTGAATATAATATTTATAACATAAAAAAATAAAAAAATAAAATATATCTAATTTATATTTTAATCTTATTAAAATATAAAACTATAAGACTATTCATAGATTAAACTACTCCTAGTCTAGTCATGCATCTCATACATATTAGATCTACTTAGATTTAATTTTAATTTTTTTTGATTTTAGATCCTATCATATCTGATGTGACATCTAAAATTTATTAATATCAGATAAATAAAAATAAAAATCAGATCTAAATTAGATCTGAAATAGAGCCATCAACTTGGCTCTGATATCAGTTGAAGGAAAAATCAGCTTTTTTCTTGTAAGATCTTCTAGATCTAAGATCTATTAGATCTAATTCTTATTATCCAATATTAAATCTAAAATTAAATCTAAAATCATGAGAAATAGAGAAATATCTCTAGGGTAACTAGATTACCCTGTAGATGATCGCAGCAATGCCCGAGGTCCTAAAATAGCCACACAGTCACCTGGCCTCTATTGGTAACCACTCAAGTAGGATCTAGATTGTCTTCTTCTCACAAATCTTTTCTCTAAAAATTAGATCTGGATCTGATCTGGAAGATCTTCAAAATATCTTCTGAAGCTGGAGCAATAGCTTCTCAATAAATCTCTACAGCCTTCTAATCAGGAAGCCACCATGCCTAGGATAAGTACCAGATGGATGCCCAACCTCTTGGATGTGAAGAGGGGAGGGAGAGAAGTAGAGGGGGTATAGAGAAGTAGGGAGAATTTAGGCTTTTGCTGGTTATTGAGCAGAGTCTCTACCCTAGGCAAAGACAGGGTTTAAATAGACCCTGCTGCGCCATGCAATGCCACATCATTCGATCAATCAAAAAATTTCAATTAATTCTGAAAAAATTTGGATTGGTGGAGTGATGTCATCTGATCATATCAGATAAGAATCCCCATAATCCCTCCTACTATTGGCACCAACACTGGATAAGCACAGTGAGATTGATGCCCCACAGTCCAAGTTGATCAAGGGATCAGAGTCCTCATCTCATGGGACTCTATCCTTATCCACTTGGGGCGCACGCCTAATCTGAATATGGCACCCACTTTGAGACCCAATTTAGCAGGTGGACACTCCACAAAAACTCTCCAATGACCTCTTGCCAAGTGGCCTTCAGTCCAAAGTTCATAGGTCAACATTTGACCAATGTCCTAAAATAGAAATGGCAGGTGACAGGAATTAGCAGGTATTATCTTAAATTCATCTCATAAATTAAGACAAGTCCTTTTTGAGCTAGACTGGCTCTAGTCAGACTATGACAAATCTTCTCAAGGTTTTCTGGATGAGTCAAATTATATTTGGCTCAGTCGAGATAGAAAAGATTACACGAGAAGAAAGTTAGGCTCCATCATGTGCTAGCATGATTTTCTTGAACCTAATTGGATCTAATCCAAATCAATCGAACTGGACTAGCTCAATTGATGACATCCAAACCCTAATTCTTATTTGTGTAACCAAGTTAGGTTTATTTTTGTATGATAATGAGACATGTCATGATCTCATCATCGAAATTCCTTTCGATGGATCAGAACTCTTCTGATTCAGACAATTAGAATGATCGATAATCAAGATTATTCTAATTGCTCCCAAAATCCACCAGTGACACCTAGCAGTATATAGTGGCAACCCATCAGAAATGAAGATGAACCTTTCGATGCAGCTACCTATGTGATTGAGTTCCTCTATCATGAGTCCCGACTGAATTAGGATTACGGTGAACTCGTCAAACCCAACATCAGTCATATGAATCAATCGATCGATCCAAGTCCGATGTGAAACCTTAATGAAAACTCTTTTCCATTATTTCACTCTACCATGGCCATGGGCTTAAGGACTCAATCTTTTGATCATCATAGGACTACTCCTCTTATCTACCAAGGTTGATAGATCCCATCTTGGTGCAATCTGGTTCCTCAAGGTGAACTATCGATGTACCTCAGGTCAAAGAACTAGACACACAGCTGCAGTATCGAGCTAGTCATCGATGAGAAGATAGACTTCCTTATGACTGCTCGAGGTGGTCACGTTCAGTACTCTCATTCTCAATGAATACTTGTACTCTCATTCCAATGTCTCCACACCGTAGACTCAAGACACATCTACCCTAAGAAAGTGATTGTACACCAACTTTTCGGATCGATCACTATCCTCATGATGATCCTATGGTCAGGAGCTGTTTATGAGTTAGTTATGTAAATTCATACCTTAAATTTTCAACTCTTGAAAATATGAATTAATATTTTTACTAACTCAAAGGATGTATCACAGACATAATGTACACAATGTGATAGTAGAATAACCCTTTTATTCATTTATAGTCAAAATTATAAATTTGCCCTTACATTTGTATAAGAATGTGTCAGCCAATCTAGCATCTAGAGCACACATCTAACACCTTGAACATATTCAAGGCTCTCTTCCCATATGGCATGGCTCTCACAGTGATTTTTAGGAAGTCTGGAGTGAGTTTTGAGGAAAAGATTTTTTATAGATTGTCATACACCGACACCTACAACAACCACTGCCTTCGACATATAAGATTTGTTAGAGTAGATGGCCATTGTGCCAAGGGTCATATAGCTGTAGTTGAGAAGGAGGATGATGATGAGGAGGAGCATGCTGAGGGGGAGGGTCCATCTTCACCTGTACCCAGGCAGAGTCCAGTGGATCACCCTATTTTAGAGTCTGAGGTAGGACCCTCAGTCAGAGTACCATCATCGAGCCATACCGTGCCATCATTTAGCTTGGAGGATGATGATATGAAATTGTTGGCTAAAAAAGTGGTAGAGATTTTTTCTGTTCAGCAGCAGTGGTTTCAGAATCAGGTTCTTCAACAGCTTCACCAATTTCAGCAGTATTAGGAGCAGATTCTTAG